>NW_012140191.1:2589527-2618861 GCF_000956105.1 Propithecus coquereli
AAAAAAAAAAAAAAAAAAAAAAACCAGTTGATTAGCAACCTTCATTCCATCTGCAACCTTAATTTCCCTTTGTGACATAATATAATGTACTCACAGGTTTGGAGGATTAGGATGTGGACATCTTTAGGGGATTACTATTCTGCCTAACACACACTAAAATTTCCTATCTGATGGATCTTTTCTAGGAGCAGAGCAGGGACTAGGGCTGAGATGTTTCAATATTTTATGAGAATTTCACACATTCCCCATTATCAGCAAGGACTCACTTCCCCTTCTCTGATGTGTGTTGTTTCCACAAGTGTGGATTTTCTATGGTTTAATTTATCTGAAAAATGAATCTCTGGCTCTTTCCAGAGATAGAAAGAAATCCGACCAGAAGCTTGAAATCTGCTTTGGAGGGTGATATGATACTTTCCTAGAAGGGATGTGCTGAGGACATGCTCATGCTGTTTGAGTAGCTGCTAGGCTTTGAGTGGTGTGAGATGTGAGAATGCTGGAGGCTAGCTGCTCCTTTTTCAGACTTTTAGACTTTTGAATAATCCTTCCATTTTCAATTCCAGCCACCAACCCACCTTTTCAGGTACCTGGTGTATTCCTGAGCCTTCTTCCCAGGGTTCATCCAATCTACTTTCCCTCCTTCCACAAATGTATTGACTTCTCGTCTGTAATTTCCTCTTACATTGTTTTTCCTCTTGTGGATTTATACTTTGTTTTAATCCTTTATTTTTATTTTAGTGAGATTTTCAGAAGGATCAGAGATAAGCAAATGCAATCATTAAACAGAAGTTGTTTATAATTTTTAACAAGTGATGAAACCAGAGAACAACAGATATTATTTTAGGTTGTCATTAAACATAGACAGGGGTTCTACATAAATTGAGAAGTAAAGATGTGCACATAAACATTCATGTTCAGATAATTGGAAAAATAAGTAAAGTAAAAAAGAAAAAATAATAAAGAGCAGATTAGGGAAGCATTACAGATTGAGATTTTTCAAAGCTGCAGAATTCATCTGACCATATTTTCAACTGGATTAATGAAAGGGGTCCAGACTAAACAGGAAAAACTATGCAAGTTCTTTCATATCACTATGTCTGCTTGTTTTGAATTCCTAATTTTGAATCATCCCTCAGTTACCCAGATTATAACTTCAGGACATTCTATTTTCTGAGACAATGTATTATCTAAGAATGTCTTCCTTTACCCTCATGCCTAAAACACAACATATCAGACTATAAAATCTTTTAGTTTTTTTTTCTTCAAATCCCTTCAGATGTTCCACATTGTCTTGGGAATGTATTGTTATGCAGAAGTTTGAGGCCAGCTTGCTTTTTGTTCATTTCTATACAGTCTGCTTATATGCTTCTGAGATCCTTTTTCTTTATCTTTTAGCTTTTGAAATCATAAATGTTGACAAATTTGGGTTATATGCTATTGATAGTCCAAAGATAACAGCAAAATTACTGTAGCAGATATATATATTGACACATTTCTGAGCTTAGGGTAAAATATGAAATAATGTTATAATCCAGAGTTCTTTGGATCAGATGCAGTCCTGCTTAATTATCTGTTCTAATTAAAAGATGTCTTAATTTTTAAATCAGATTTTCTGTGGATTATTAATAACAACTGGAATTATGAAATGCAAGTGTGTAATAAGCAGAATCACTTGTCTGGAAATTTCTTACTTTAAAATCTGTATAAATCTATATAACTACTTTTACCCTCCTATTTCAAAATATCAAAGCTGTAAAGGCTAGCTAGTGTTACTCTTTTTTAGAAAGTGACATATATGTAGAGCTCTAGCTTTTATGTCAGAGAGTGGATGTTGTTATAATCCGACTTGGCCATTTTATAGGCAAAAACACTAAGAAGATTTAATTATCATTTTAATTTTTCACTTTTTTTTCATTTTGGAGAAATTATTATTCAAATTACAAGCATTGTTTTGTTTCTTTCTGATCTTGTTGTCTCAGGGTATCATTTTTATAGGCTGTAAGGTCCTTAAAGGTAGGGTCAGGTATCATTAATTTCTATATTTGTAGGACCAAGCCTAACAATGAATTTGAAAGGAGCTGAGAGGAGGCAGACTGTGGATTGTGTGCATTTATACCAACCTGCATTTAAGAAAGGAGTCACAATAACTTAACTCCCACCACTATATGCTCCTCTGAGCCTCCCAGATCAGACAGCCTACCTCCTGGCTCTAGTTATGAACATCCCATCTGAAGGCATGGTTGCAATTGAACATACACAGAGTATCTGTCCTGGAAGGTCCATTGCCCACACCACCCATGCAGATTAACTGAGGAATGGTACTGTCAACAGCATATCTCAAGATACTGTCAACAATATCTTGAGAGTCTGAGATCAGGGCTAGGATCCCTGTTGTGAAGCTTTAGTATAGTTTAATCAACAGCCAATACAGTGCAAATGCTGAGGAGAAAAATGAATGCAAGTTCTGAAATCTTCTCAGAGAGGTGAGATTTAGCTAGATGGCAATACTAGAGAACAACATAAGATAATAAACAATTCATTGCTAACTTATTTGGCACAGAACATAAGGAATTTGGAGTGATACATAATGGATTCTCAAAAAGTCTATGGAAAATTGTAATTAAAAGATAAAAATAAAAAATATAAACTTTAGTTCTCAGCATAAGCTCAATCAAGTTCAAGACACTTCTGTAAGTCATAATATCAGCCATTTAGTCCATCTTTAAAGAACTGAGGTTCTTGGGAATTTAACCATGTCCATGTAGTCTTTTTTACGTTATTAACTGGGGGAAAACTGATGCTCTTTACAGATTTTTTTAAGATTAGGAAACAAAGAGAAGTCAGAACTGTCAGTTCACTGCAGCTTGGATGTTTGGCCCCTCCAAATCTTATGCTGAAATGTGATTGTGATTCTCAGTTTTGGAAATGGTACCTAATGGGAAATGTTTGGGTCATGAGAGTGGATCCCTTATGAATAGATTAATCCCCTCTCTGGGGAGGAGAGAGGTGAGTGAGTTCTCTCTATTAGTTTCTGCAAGAGCTAGTTGTTAAAAGAAGTCTGGCACCTACTCTACGTCCCCTGCTTCCTCTCTTGCTTTGTGCTCTCTACATAGGCTGGCTCCCTTTTGCCTTTTCCATGAGTGTAAGAACCCAAGACCTCACCAGAAGCCAACCAAATGCCAGCATCATGCTTCTTGCATGGCCCACAGAACCATGAGCCAGATGAACCTCTTTTCTTTATAGATTGTCCAGCCTCGGTTATTTTTATAGCAACACAAATGGACTAAGACAAAGGTGGATGCCTAATGATTTCCCATCAAAATTTTCACAAAATTGCCCTTGTTTGATGAGAAGAATGAGCAAGAGCATTGTCATGGTGGAGAAAGACTCTCTGGTGAAGGTTTCCTGGGCATTCTTCTACTAAAACTTTGGCTAACTTTCTCAAAACTGTCTCATAATAAGCAGATGTTATTACTCTTTGGCTCTCCAGAAAGTCGATAAGCAAAATGCCTTGAACATCCACAAAAACTGTTACCATGACCTTTGCTCTTGACCAGTTTGCTTTTGCTTTGACTGGACACATCTACCTCTTGGTAGCCATTGCTTTGATTGTGCTTTGTCTTCAGGATCATACCAATAAAGCCATGTTTCATCTCCTGTTACAATTCTTTAAATAAATGCTCCAGGATCTTGATCCCAGTTGTTTAAATTTCCATGGAAAGCTCTCCTCTTATCTGCAGACTATCTGGGCATGATGGTTTTAGCACTCATCAAGTGGAAATTTTGCTCAATTTAATTTTTCAATTAAGATTGGGTAAGTTTAACCAATTGAGATGTTCATGGTGTTGGCTATTGTTTCTGTTGTTAATCATCAGTCCTCTTCAATTAGAGGACAAACAGGATCATTTTTTTCCTTGCAAATTAATATGGATGGTCTGCCACTGCAGGCTTCATTTTCAACATCATCTCATCCCTTCTTAAAACAAGTTATCCATTTGTTAATTGCTAATATCTTTGGGTCATTGTCCCATAAACTTTTTATTAAGCATCAGTGATTTCATCATTCTTCCACTCAAGCTTTACTATAAATTTGATGTTTGTTCTTGCTTTAATTTTAGCAGAATTCATGTTGTGCTGAAAAGGGCTCTTGTCAAACTAATGTCTTATCTTTCACAGTGCCTCAAAGTAGATCCTGTTCAGACAAGTTATAATAAGTTAATATGAGTTGGTGTAAAAAAAATTTGAAATCTGTGCATAATTTTTTAAGAATGTATTTTCCATGAACTTTTTAAATACCCCTCATCTAGCCCAAGAGAGTCTCAGTATTAACTGAATTAGGCTCTGAACATCTTAGGGACAAGGCTATTCTCTTTATATCCTCAGGGCACATATACCTATATAATAAATTGCACTATAGTTTATCCCATTTAAATTAAAACTATTTAATCTTAATTCCCCAGAGGATTTTTAAGTCATGTTTTCTGACCATTTCTTTGATGAACAGGTAAAGTCCCGTCAGTAGCTTAAATATTTCAACAACTATCAAATGGACTTGTGAGCAAAAACTTTCATTGTGATGGCTGGGTCATGCCAGTAGAACTGAACTTCTTTACCTAATCAACACAAGGTAAATCAAGAATTCTTCATCATGAATCACACTCTGGATTTACGTTTCAGCTTCTAGCCTTGCCACAAGTTTGTGAGAGATCTGGTTAGAGTTAAAGAACTGCCTTCCTGGCGGGTAGGAGCAACACTCGTGCCCTCTCTCATGTTGTTCCCTAGCAAATTTTCTAGCATTCTCTGGTACTTTTGTCTGGTAGAATTCCAGAGTCGTGATGGCTCAGATCAGTCAAAATCATTTGGGAATGATATCATCCAAATCCTAAAACCATCATAAAATAGATATCAAAACTGTATATAATCATAAATAATAGTCACAGAAGAATCTTTAAATACCTCCTACTATACAATTCTTTCTTTATGATGCAAGTTGAAATTCAAGGCAAGAATTAAAATTCTTCAAGGCAATAAATATTAAAATAAAGTAAAAATTCAAAACAATAAGTAAAAAATAAGGAACTTATTTCAAGTTCCTCCCAAAATTATCCTATCTATGTATCCCATGAACTCATGTGTGTAGCTTCCAAACTATGGTATCCATATTCCTGGTAACTAATCTATATATTTTATTCTGTTTAATGCAGTTTAGAAATAGTTAATATGTATTATTTCTAAATACCTGCCACTGTTCTAAGTGATTTGCATATATTTACTACTCAATCTGCATTTACCTTTTGTTATTCCTATTTAGAAACTGAGACACAGAGAGAAAAGGAACTTTCTGAAGGTTGCACAGGTAGGAAATGATGGAACTAAGATCCAGTCCCAGACAATCTGATTCCAGCATCAAAGTGTTTATGACACACAATAATGCCTCTTGAAAATTCCTAATTTGCTATACACATTTATCAAATCCTATAATTTTAAATAGGGTTTTCTGAGTGGGAGGGGGAAGCAAAGGAGAGCTGCTCAAAAAATGTTAGAATCAAATGTTATACTGCTGTGTTCATTTTAAAAAAATCTTTTACTGTCCTCATGAGTACAAAGAAATGTGTCACCACCCAGATACACACTAAATTGGGTGTTCCAGAAATGGATTTGAATTCAAAATCTTTGATAATTATAGATAAGAGACATGGGAGAACCTAATCTAAACAAAATGATTTGAGCTAAACACAAAGCTCAAATTAATTGTACAACCTAGAAATGCTCTCTGAAAGGCTAAATCTTTGGATTTTTATACTATTTGGAAGAGGAGTGAGTTCTGTTAATAGGACAGACTTCGTGCAACATATGTTAAGAAAAAATTTGGAAGCACTTAAAAAATACAAGCTTGGAAGCTCAATCTTGCAAAAAAAGGAAAAAAAATCCTTAAAATATTTTGGAGCTTTTAGGAGAAAGTCAATATTAAAATTAGTACAGAACATAGAGAAAGGGCTTTATGAGTCGAGTGACTGTTGTTTTTCTAAATGTCAGCATGGAAACCCAAACAGAAAGAGGTGAGTTGGGTCCTTGGAAATAGTGACTGGGAAAGCTGAGTGTTAAGTCTGTGACGTGGTTGATGGCAACCAAAAATTGTCAACTGCATGATGACAAAGTATTTCCTGGAATTAGGGGCTGCTGAAAGACATATAAACAAGGGTAATGTTGTGGGGGCATGTGCTTTAAACCAACATAGCCTCTATAGGTGGCAATATTACCAGGAGTTTGAACAATATTAGAGCTCTCTGGAATTTAGAAACCATTCATAGATAGTTTGAGCTCTATGGACAATTGCCTGCATTGACAAGCTTCGTTGAGAAGAAAATAACCAATTTTGAAACACAACTTATACTCTGCTTTTATTTTAGCATCATGGAAAAGAACCAATTTTAAAGCATAACTCTGCTTTCATTTAACACCAGGATCTTGAAAATGTAATACTTGGCTATTAATGAAGGCTAAAACTTGCTTCATTATAGCTCACTAAAGAGAGACCCTGAAATCATATGTAATCAAGTACTTACTGATAATCAAAGATAACTTTCTCTAAAGGTATAACCACCTACTCTAAGGAAAGCAGGAAAGTATGTTTTAGTTCAAGGTAACCAAATCTCTCTGAGCTTTAGTTTTCTCATCTGTATAAATGAAGGATTGATCTAAACCATTTATAAGAGTTTGTGGGATTGTTGTTGTTGTCGTTGTTTATACCATCCCTCATAATCAAACTCAGATGTTGTTGATATGAACCTTTCTTAGATTGGATATCAGTTCCAACAGAAGATAAAGGAGGCCCAGAGGTATGTAAATATGTGTACCAGACACACTCACACATACTAATATACATAGGTATTATACTCACAAATGAATATGGTGCTTGAGAAATTTACCACACTTTAAACTCACTAAGAAACTCTCTCTGTGAAAACCAGGAAATAAACATCTAATTTCCCCAACATGCTCTCTCTAGAACATTTTTCTCCCCACAGAATAAGATAAGCACTTTGTAAAAAGTGCTTATCTAAAGCACCAGCCTAAATACAGTTGTGACTCTTTCTAAAGCCCTGGCTGTTTCTGGCTCATGGCTTACCATTTATGGGAAAAATTGAGTGTTTTTATTTAGAAGTCTTTTCTCTCTAATTAAGCAGAGGTGTAACTGACTCAACAATGGAGTTCCAGAAGCTAACAAACTAAAATGTCAATAAGCTAATGAATGGCACGCTCTGTCCAAAGATATCATGAAATGGCATTGATCCTGAATCCTAAGAAGAAAAAAAAAACCTTTATATTAGAAAACAGGCCTTAAGAGGACCTGAGAAACATTAGACTAATCATGATTCTTTCCCATTACCAACTCTCTCTGATCCGTAGGCTAGAAAGAGAAGGCCAAGGCTTGCCGGATTTTCAGGGAAGAGAAAAATCCCATACCCCTCCGGCCAGGAAGCACTTGTATTGTCTATATGGTACCTCTCAATCCTTTTTTTTTTTTTTTATTTCAGCATATTATGGGGGTACAGATGTTTAGGTTACGTATGTTGCCCTTGCCCCCCCTCCCCCCCTCAAATATGTCCATCCTTCAGGTGGTGCGCATTGCACTCTTTGTGTATGCAAATACCCTTCCCCTCCTCCCTCCGCCCCCTCCCCCCTCCTCCTTGCCCAACATCCAATAGATTTTATTCTTACATGTGCATTTATGTGTTGATCAGTTAATATCAGTTTGATGGTGAGTACATGTGGTGCTTGTCTTTCCATTCTTGGGATATCTCACTTAGTAGAATGCGTTCCAGCTCTATCCAGTATACAAGAGGTGCTATATCACCATTGTTTCTTAAAGCTGAATAGTACTCCATGGTATACATATACCACATTTTATTAATCCACTCATGTATTGATGGACACTTGGGTTGTTTCCACATCTTTGCAATTGTGAATTGTGCTGCTATAAACATTCTGGTGCAGGTGTCTTTTTCACAGAGCGACTTTTGTTCTTTTGGGTAGATGCCCAGTAATGGGATTGCTGGATCGAATGATACTTCTACTTGTATCTCTTTAAGATATCTCCATATTGCTTTCCACAGAGGTTGCACTAGTTTGCAATCCCACCAACAGTGCGTGAGTCTGATCTCAACCCTTTTTTAAAATGAAATAAATTTGTTTAGCAGGAGGCCACCAGTGCTAAAGAAGAGATGATCTGGGTGGCATGTAATGATTGTGTCTTTTATCTAACTTTATACTCGGGGGTGGGGTAGGGAATTCTTTATATATTGACCACAGAGCAGCCTCACTCTCCATAAAACTTTTACTTAAACCAATAGATCTCAGATTCTACAGTGATGATCGCACAACTCTGTGAACATACTAAAAACCAATGAATTGTACACTTTAAATGGGTGAATTTTATGGTATGTAAATTCTAACTCAACAAAGTTATAAAAAAGTTTTTAGCGTGTGTAGAGTCAAGTAGGATGTTAATGTTTAAAATACAGATTCTTGAGTTTCCGGCAAAAGGGCAGAATCTGTAGGTGCTGGATATAGGCAACTGCATTTTAAACAAATATCTCAAGTGATTCTGATCCAATGACCCACACTTTTAAAGGAATCGAAAAGAGATGATATATTTTGGAATTTCCTCTAAAGCAACAAAAGAAAGCCCGCAAAAGTTCAGAATGATCAATTTTCAAAACCCATCCTTCAGAAATCATAATTTGATCTCATTCCTAATTCCTCATCATGAATATAAATATTATCATTATAATTGGAATAGTGACCAAAAATTCTTCACTAAAGCCAGATCAGGAGTCCTCTCAGATGATAATTAACATGAGAATTTAACAGGCTGCAAAGGAATTTTTTGTACATTTTCTTACTCAGTCTTCACAAAGACCTTATAGAGTTGTAAGAGCTATAAAAAACCATCCATCTTCTATAGATGAGAAGGTGGAGATTCACCAAGGTTAAATGTTTTGCCTCAAAACACCCAACTGATAATTGAACAATTGATTTGGAAACCAGCTCTTCTGGCTCCTCGTTCAGCACTTTTTTCACTGTAAAAAATTTGCCTTTTTCAGCATGTACCAGCATGGCCTGCCCCTAACCTTTAGAATCTATTGTTTGAGCACATTTATGAAGTTCTATTGTTAATGGTCTAAAAAAAACTGCACATCTTTTTTTTTTCTATCTGCAACACAGAAAGAAAATGCACAATTGGACACACTTCCCCCAAATTCTCTGTGACAATTGTGCCTAAAAAACTGGATTCATGTATGTCAGTAGGGAAGAGCATATGTGAGTGTGTGCATTAAGAGAGAGCGGCATGTTGTATCTCTATGTGTTTGTAGAGAGAAGGATGGAACATTATTCTAATGTGAAATTACAATATAGAATCATTTATTAATTTGTGTGTGAACTATGAAAAGAAACTAACATTTATAGGATAATTACTATGCTGTAAATGCACCTCCCTCCTGTCACTAAGCCCCTGCCCCGTTCCTTGAAGATACATGCATCCGGCTCACTGACAACTCCACCCAGACCCCCCATCGTCCTCAAGTAATTAAAGGTCCTTGTGAATGTCTCAGGCCTCTCAATTCCTTGATATCCTCATCTTTATTAATCTTTACCTCCACTCCACTTTAGGTATCCACTCCGGAAACATGCTATCACCCTGAATTTCTTCATCTTTGAAATATTTATACCAAATATCCCATTGGCCACAACTCTCTGATTGACTTCAAGGAATTCTCCAAGCATCTGGTCAACCCATTCTTCTCTATACTTCTTTTCAGGAAAATCTTGGTTTCACGCTCATCTCTTTAGTCATACTCATGTCAATTCCCAAACTTCCTGGCCCCACTGTCCTTTTGTCACAGACACCTAACAGTTCTCCAGCCAGACAATCTGGTGATCTCCTTCCTCTGTGCTGATGGAGGGATCTGTGGCTCTCTGCAGTCCTCCCTCAAGCCTCGTGTGGGTCTCAGGGCTGCCTGGAAATCCTTCCAGTCCTTTAGAGTGTTTCCACTTTCTTTAAATCTTTGAACACAATACATTGGCTTTAAGGCAAGTTAGATAAACTCTCCCTTTTTTTGCAGAGAAAATAGAAGTCTTTTTCATGGGAATGTCCTCAATTTACTATCTCCAAATCTATAAAATTAACTACACACTAGAACCCATCTGTTCCTGCTTTCCTTTTGCTGCAATGAGGTAGGTGTGTCTCCCTTCTATCCAAGGGAGGCACTTAGGGAGGTACTTCACATACCTTTACTCTCCCTCTCTCTGACTCCTTCATATTTTCATTCAAGTATCTGGAACCCTATTCTATCTTAAAATAAAGATGACTAATTACCCTGATCTGATCTCTACACATCATACGTAATGAAACATCACTATGTACCCTATAAATACATATAAGTATTATATGACAATTAAAAATTAAGTAATTAATTTAAAAAAATAGGCCAGGCATGGTGGCTCACATCTGCAATTCCAGCACTTTGGAAGGCACAGACAGGAGGATCACTTAAGGCCAGGAGTCCAAGGCTGCAGTGAGCTAGGATCTTACCATTGCAATCCAGCCTGGGTGACAGAGCAAGATTCCATCTCTAAAAATAATAAATGAATGAATGAATGAATGAATAAATAAAATACAAACAAAACAAAAAAACTTTCTTATCCTCAGGCTCTCCACAATGCACCATCCTTTCATTTAGTTGCTTAACTCAGAAACTTGGGAATCATCGTTTATTCCTTCCTCTTCCTGTATATGCAATTGATATACAAGTTCTACCAAACCCATCTCCTCAATATCTCTTTTTTTTTTTTTTTTTTTTGAGACAGAGTCTCACTGTGTTGCCTGGGCTAGAGTGCTGTGGCGTCATCCTAGCTCACAGCAACCTCAAACTCTGGGCTCAAGCGATCCTCCTGCCTCAGCCTCCCGAGTAGCTGGGACTACAGGCATGCGCCACCATGCCCGGCTAATTTTTTTCTATATATTTTTAGTTGTCTGATTAATTTCTTTCTATTTTTAGTAGAGACAGGGTCTCGCTCTTGCTCAAGCTGGTTTTGAACTCTTGAGCTCAAACAATCCACCTGCCTCGGCCTCCCAGAGAGCTACGATTACAGGCATGAGCCACCGCGCCCGGCCCTCTCAATATCTCTTTATTCATGCACTTTTCTCCATTTCCAGTGCAAAGTCCCTAAGTGTGTGCTGTCAATAAAAATATAATGTGAGCCACATAGGTAAAATTTTTAACTTTCTAGGAGCTACAGAAAAAGTAAAAAGAAACAATGGAATTAATTTTAACAATATATTTTACTTAATTCAATATATCTAAAATATTGTCACTTTATAGGCTACAAAATGGATGAACCTTGAAGGTATTATGCTAAATGAGACAAGCTAGTCACAGAAAGATAAGTACTGTATGATTCTACTTATATGACGCACCTGGAATAGTCAAATATAGAGAGAAAGAAAGTAGAATGGTAGTCGCCAGGGCCTGAGGGCAGAAAGGCAGGAGAGTTATTGTTTAATGGGTATAGAGTTTCAGCTTTATAAGATGAAGAGAGTTCTGGAACTGAACTGTTCTAGATGGTGATGGCTGCATAACAGTGTGAGTGTACTTAATATCACAGAACTATACTCTTAAAAGTGGTTAAGATGCTAAACTTTATGTTATGTATATTTTACCACAATAAAAAATATTTTTAAAAATTGCCATTCAAATGTGTAGTCATTATAAAAAATATTGAGATATTTTACATCAATTTGGATTAGTCACATTTTAATAGACATAGGTTGCTAGTGGCTACCATTTTGGACAGCATAGCTTGATCTTCTCTTACCCAAGTCTATCATCTCTTTGCTGGATGGAAAGAGATCCAACAAGAAGTTTCAAGTGGTCTCCTTGCTTCTTGTTGAGACCTCCTTTTATAAGGTCTATGTACTATAGTCAGAATGATTTTCCTAAAAATAAAATCCATGTTGTTACCCACCACAGAACTTGGCATGTGTTTCTCACAGCTCTATGAGCTCTTATGATAATTCACAAGTCTCTGCAAACTGGACCATGTCTACTTTCCAGCTTCATCTCCTCATTTTCATAGGCCACAATACAGCATGTACACACACACACACACATGCGCACACATAGACAAAATTTATCTTTGTTCCTTAAAGCCCTTGAGATCTTTTTGGCTTCTGGGTCACTGTGTGTTCTGTTCCTTCTGTTTAGAATGGTCTTCCTCATTCTCCTTAGGCTAACTGCTGCTCATACTGCAGGTCTCCTCAGAAACTTTCCCTGATCCCCTAGGTCTGGATTAAATGTTCCTCCTGTGTGCTTACATGGAACTCTCAGCTCCTTCTACCATACCCTTTATCACACTATTGTTACCTTCTTTATATTTACTTGCCTGTCCCCTTGACCCCTAAGCATATTCAGGGCAAGGACAGCACTAACTTTGTCACTTTTTTATCCCCAACCCCAAGCATAGTGCCTAGCATATGGTAGGTGCTCAACAGACATTCATTGGATGAGTACATGGATAAATGTAGTCTTTCTTTAGGACCAGAAATGAAGAGAAACTTTTCAATTTGCAAAATCTCTTGTAATTTAAAGGTATTTGTTTCTCTTGTTCTTTTTTGATCTCTTGGATCTGACTAATTTTCAGATGAATTTGCTTCCAAATAAATAGTTTCTTTAAGGTGGGTATTAACAGGTAAAGAGCATGAAATGCTGTTTCAATAGAAGAAAGACAGGAAAACCTCCCAGAGAGAAGGACTGAATTGCATAGCATACATCAGGAGAATTACAGTAACATTCTATTTTACGGTAAAATAACTGTTATTAAAGCAAACTGATGATCTCCATGTCACTAAATCTAATGGACATTTTAAATCTTGAGTATCTTACCTGACTTCTCAGGTGCCAGTGTTTTAAAAGTTGCCTCCCTTTTGAAGCATTCTTTTCCCATTGAGTGCCTGAAACCTAATTCTTCTGGTTTTCCTCTTGTCTCTGTTTGCATCTTTTCATTCTGCTTTCTCAATCTTTAAATGTTAGAGCTCCTCAAAGCTAGACATTCGGTCCCTTGTCTCATTCTCTGCTCTCTCCCTAAACTCTCCCATCCAAGTCCATACTTTATTTTCTCTATAGCAGTATCTCTCAAATATATATTTTAATGTCAAACCTCTCTTCATATCTCCAAAGCCGTCATCTAAGTATCTACCTAAAATCTCCCTTGGGAGAGATGAATATACCCCAAATTGAACCAAATAAAAATATAATTAATGACCACCTATAAAACTCACTCTCCTTCCAATGTTTTCTGTTTCATTGCTGTTTGACTGAATGACACCATCCTGTATGTAATTGTTTAAGCCAGAAAACTAGGAATTATTTTAAATACCTTCCCTTATAATCCCTATTTCCAATATATTCTTATGTCAATCAATAAGTAATGAATTAATAATAGAAATGTTGTACATTAATAAAGCTGTACAGTGTTCTTAAAGTATAGATATTATTATGTATTATTATTATATGTATATTTTCAGAGCTATGAAATTTTTTCTGGGATTCCACACAACAGTTATCTAAATGCTATCAAATGTGGAGGAATTTATAGTATCATTTCTGCCTTGTGGTACATTGGTAGAAAACCTTTAGTCTCCCTAGTGAGGATAAGGGGAATGTCATCGCAGAATCCTCTTTTTTAGTGAAGACTGACAAGAAATATGAGTGTTTTGGATACCAATTAACATTTATATCCTGCTTCCCACTTTTTTAGAAGTTTGTAACATGGTAACAAAAGCTTAGAATTGGATGGGAGCAGCATGAGGTAGAACCTTTGAGAGTTAAACCTGTGAATCTAAAGGAAAAGCTATGGCTACCTTTCTCCTCTTAATTTGCCTCTAATCAGCTAAGCCTAGTTAGAATAGCAGAGAAAATATTGAGAAAGAGTATTTCATTACTTCATTTCAGTATTTCAGTATTTCAGTATTTCATTATGGTGCAATTGCCTTTACCTACCATTCCCTTTTTTTGATAAGTAGGGGGGAAAGTTCTATATCCTTTCTTTGCCTAGAATTAGTGAAAAAGAAAATCGCTGGCTGCCAATCAGCCCGTCTGTGCCCAACCTTATTGGCAGTACCTAGAGAGCACTTGCCTGGTGTTCTAAAATTGACAAGACTGCTTCTCATCATACTATGTCTCATGGTGAGATGGGCAATGTATGTCTATATGCTTACATTTGTCCCAGAGAGCATCATTCTTTTTATTAATTAGAATTTAGATTATATTGTGGGACACAGAGATACCAAATAAAATGACTTAAACATGAAGAAAGCTTGTTTCTCTCTCATAAAACTTCAGATGCAGACAGCTCAGTGCTGGCATGGTGGCTACACAGCTGTTGAGGGCCCATGCCGCTCCCACCTGTCCAGATGGGGCCTTCCTCTTTAAATTTCAACCTTCACTCTGCAGCTAGATTTAGCCACTACACTAAGTTCTGGCTAATAGGATGTGAAGGGAAATGAGGCTCACAACTTGTGGCATGTGTCCTTAAAGGAAGGGGATATGCCTTTTCTGCCACACTATTGCTTGAGAGGGTTAAAAATGTCATCATTCCTTGTGGCCATATGTCCAGCTAAAAGTCAGAAGATTTATTATCATAAAAGGGGGAAGAGACATTGGAGACAAGTAGCAATCTTTAGCATAGTCTTAGACAGCATTTCTTCACACTTGGGGTACTGAATTAAGGGTGAGATAACCTTGGTTTGACCTCTGCTTTCAACTTCTCTGCCTGTGTGAACTTGGGCAGTTACAATGTTCTTGAGTGTTTGTTTCTTCTTTTAATATTCCATGCAAAGCTCCATTATAGAATTTGTCACGTATTGCAGTTTGTCTTTGTGTCCCCTGGTGTTTAGTGTAGCACCTTACATAAAGTCAGCACTCCCTATCCATGTTAACAGTTATTGGCTCCTTCTCAATAGTATTTCCTTACCTCTGTAACAACTATTTGTTCCTTTCCTTCTGCAGTCATAGGAAACCATTGTATTTCATCACCTTTTTTCTTTTTCACATCAGTTACACAGTCTGTATGAGTAAGTCTCACTGTCACATGAATTCCATTCTATTGTTAACCCATTCCAGCCAGGCACAGTGGCTCACGCCTGTAACCCTAGAACTCTGGGAGGCCAAGGCGGGAGGATCCCTTGAGCTCTGGAGGTAGAGACCGGCCTGAGCAAGAGTGAGTCCCTGTCTCTACTGAAAATAGAAAAATTAGCCAGGCATGGTGACACGTGCCTGTAGTCCCAGCCTCTCAGGAGGCTGAGACAGGAAGGTCACTTGAGCCCAGGAGCTTGAGGTTGCAATGAGCTATGATCATGCCACTGCATGTTAGCTGGGGCAACAGAGAAAGACTCTGTCTCAAACAAACAACAACAAAAAAAACCACACACACATTCCATACCCCCCCTTTTTTAATAAGTAAGTTATAATTTACATATAAAATCACCTATTTTAAACTGTACAATTAAGTGATTTATAGTAAGATTACTAAACTGTGCAGCCATCATCACAATCCAGTTTTAGAATATCTTCATCATCCCAGTAGAAACTCTTTATATGCTTATTTATCCTTAAACATCCTTTTTACCAATCTCCCACATGAAACTGTGAGCCAGCATGTATCACACACCTGTTGAGAACCAGTCAGTGCTTAGTGCTCTAGGGAACTCATACAGAATAGAATACAATACCTAATCTCAGGGGGCCAGCTAGTTGCCAAAATAAGACCTCAGTCAGAGACCACCATGACAAAATACGTGTCCTAGTCCCAGCTTTTGTGAATGGGCTAGTGCTATACGACTACAGAAACTCCTATAGTTGAGCAGATCATCTAAACATGAAAAAAATCTTAGCTACGCCATAAAGATGGCTATTTTTTTTCTCTTTTCAGTCTTAAAACAGCCTTTCTTAAATTGACCATTAATAGTTTCCAGATGTATGGGCTTTTTGTAACATCCCTTTCCTCTTAAATGTCATCTTAAATATTGTGTTAGTCTATTTTCTGCTGCTATAACAGAATATGACAGACTGAGTCATCTATAAAAAGAGATTTATTTCGCTCACAGCTCTGGAGATTAGGAAGTCCAAGATCACAGCACTGACACCTGGTGAGGGTCATCCCATGGCAGACGATGAAAGGTGGAAATGAGACACAGAGAAAAACGGGGGCCAAATTTATCCTTTTATCAGTAGCCCACTTCCTGTCCCAAGATAATGTCATTAATCCATTCATGAGGACAGAGTCCTCACGACCTAATCACCTCTTAAAGGCCCCACCTCTTACTATTGTTACAATGGCAATTAAGTTTCCAACACAGGAATTTTTAGAGGACATGTTCAAACCATAGAAAATATGTACCTCCTTCTGTTTCCATTTATTTGTAACCAGAATCTAAATTATATATTTGCATCTTTCCAAGTAGAATCTAACTTACTCTCTAATAAATACTGCTAATTCTAAATGAAAATTATGATCACTATAATTTTTCACTTTGGGGTACTTATTCAAAACACTAATGTTTATTAACCCTCTCAGAATTAAATGTAACCAGTAGCTTTTTTGGCCCTCAGGTTGTTATTAATGATAATTAACTGTGGTGATGAAGAATTAGTAATAGTTATGACCCTGAGGTGCAAAATAATGTATTTCAAAAAGCTGCTTGATCCCTTAGGTATTTAGTAAAGCAATCTAATTTTTTTGCTTTTTTTTTCACACAAGAAACCATGAGCACTGGGCATTCCTAGGTGCCAAGTACAGATTATTCTCCTCCCACACATCTCCTAGTCTCTTCTTGAGGCTTTCTCATAGCCAAGAAATCAGCAGGGACACCCCAATCAAGGAATGCATTCATGTGACATGATTATGGGGTGGAAGAGACAGAATATACAAGGTTAAGAAATGCTTGTTTTTAGCACTTGAACACTTGTCTCCACCAGTTTCATTTTTCTCTTTTTGACATGCAAATAGCTCTCAAGCAGTGGCTCTCAGCCTTAGCTGCACATTGGAGTCACCTGAAAGTTTAAGAAGCTACTGATGTGGAGGAAACGGGGAAATGTTAGTCAAAGGGTACAAAACTTCAGTTATAAGATGAACAAGTTCTGCAGATCTAATGTACAGCATGAGTGGTGATGAATGTGTTAATTAATTTGATTGTGGTAAGAATTATACGATGCATACATATATCAAATCATCACATTGTATACTTTGAATATATTGAATCTTTATTTGTCAGTTAATTTTTTTTTAAAAGATAGTGATGCCTGGACCCACTGCTAGAGATCTTGATCTAATTGTTCTGAGTTTGGACTCAAGCAAGCATCAGCACTTTTCAACACCTTCCTCGGTGATTCGAATGTGCATTCAGGAGAAAGAACCACTGTTTAGACTGAGAATAAACATGTTAGCTCATAGCCATCTCTGAGGGAAGGATGCTCAATACCTGCTGGACAAAGAGTTTTAAGAGCAGAAGCAAGAAATGTGAAAATGGTGTCAGAAATAGACATGCCAACTGCTTCAAAAGGGGGCCCAAGGTCGATCTTTGTAAATAGTGTATGTGTATGTGCGTGCGTGTGTTTGATGTGAGAGAGCAACTGAGAATAGGGGGAATTTGTCTCCAACCAAGAGAGATGTGGGAAATATAAATGGTAGAACTGGATTTTTAAATATTCCATAATTTTGGACATTTGGCCAGCCTCTTTACATCTTTAAGCAGAGATGGATCCAAAAAATTTTCCTGAAAAGGCCCTCAACCCAAAAGTGCACCTCCTATTTCACCTCTCTCATCAACCACAGTGTCTGAAAAGCTCACTAAGTAAGAGCCTTTCTTTTTGGTTAAACCAGGCCAGTAAAACAATTTCACATCCTCTGTTGGCTTTAGAGGTCTAAGTCAACTTTACATCCTCTGTTGGTTTTAAAGATCAGCTTCATTTTCATTATTAAATGCATCTACATATGCCTTGGACTCTTGGAATAGGAGTGAGCATTTAAGAGGGGCCTTCTCTGGGCTTAGCTCTGAAACTTGAGAATTGCCTGAGAAGGAAGTCCCCAAAAGGGAAGGCCTCAGGTGCTGGAGAAATAAGCCATAACATGAGGATGGGGATCCTCAAGGGCATGACAAAGTGAGGTATAGTTGTAATTTGCACTGGGGAAAATCTTGGGCTGGAGAAATGGCCCTGTCCCAGTTCCCTGATTTAGAATTAATTGAAGGTGTACATGTTCCATTGCTGCAGGATGGAATGCGGGGGTTGATTAGGAAATGTTCAGGCTTGGAGCAGAGCTCTTTGATGATTGTCCACTGATGCGATGGGTGTTTTTTTTGTTTTTCAGGGTTTTGTTTGTTTTGGACACTCTGTATTATAGTTGAATTATTAATAGATTAGCCTGTGGCCTGTTCTAGTTAAAAACAACATCTGATTATAAGCCACTGTTTGTTTAAAATCACTGCAAGCAAGCACGATAATTTATTTATTTTTAATCCAGAAGTTGATTATGAAGCTTGTCGTTTACCCAGAATGACTCCGAAACTTCTGCTTCCTGTTCTGGCTTTTGGCCTGCTAACCAAATGATCATTTACCGGGGGTGCTCTTCACAAATGAAGGGAGTGGAAATTCTAGGCTCTCGCAGTGCTACCTGTTGGGGGTCAGCCTTAAAGGTCGGCTGGAAGTGACGGCAACCCAGCTCCCCTGAGCACAGACTCCTGCTCCAATTCGGGGTGTCTGAGCCTTCCACCACCCAGCCTGCCTGGGGCGGTATCAGCTTAAACCACACCCGAAGAGTCACTCACACACACACACACACACACACACACACACACACACACACTCACCTCACTGCACTGCAAGTAAACCCATCGATTTACCACTACCCAGCACTCAACCAACTGGAGACAGGCAGTTTTTGAGACAACAGGACTCATCTTAGGTCTTTTAATTTGGAGGTGGGGGTGCAATTAGTGGTTAGGGAGGGTTCAGAGGACATTAAAGGTGTTCGATGACTTACATTACTGTCATCACTCATCAATCAGTAAGAGTGGCCCAAAGTGTAAATATCAAACGGAGAGAAAAATCTATGCTGAGTGAGTCCCCTGCCCTGATTTCATCATTTATATTATATATGATTAAGCTACAGAGAGAGTGGCGGTGTCATTTCCTTTCTTTTCAGTTTGAGCCCCATGAAATTGAAGAGCGAACTGCGAAATCATTTTTATCTGCGAGGGGTTATCTGGCCATAACCCCTACATAACTCAGTTATGGGAGCTGGCGTGAAAACGTCGTTTTCCTGACATGTGGGTTTTTTCGGGGGAGGGATTAAGGGTGTTTAAGTAAATCCACAGGTTTTCCTGTGCGAATAGGTCTCCACCGTTCTGCTCCAGGAACCGTGCTCCTGGGGCACCAGGGACGACGCTCGCGGCGCTGCCCGAGTGCTGGGCCCCCCTCGAGGTCTGTATCCGGGTCCGGGTCCGGGTCCGGACGGAGGTTCGAGCCCGCCGCCAAGGCAGAAGAAACCCGACGCACAGCGGCTCACCATCTCCGGCGCCTGCGCGGTGAGCGACTCCCGCTTGGGCAGGCGCTCTGGGCGGCGAAGTCCCGCCCATCTGGCCCCGCAGGGCCCAATCCCCACCGTGTTCCAGGCGCCGGGCAGGAGCGCTGGGGAGTGAACGCTGGCTGAGCGCTTGGGTGCTGGCTCACAGCGCGGGCTCCCGATGCACCACAGATGGAGCTTAAGATGGCAGTGGGAAGGGAAGAAACATATTTCAGAAGCGCCTACCAGAATAAACTGTTCAACCACTTAGCACAAAAATTTGACTAGAGCTAAACAGACTGAATGAATACCTATATCAGAAAACTTACTTTGGGCTGGGGGATGTAGCTCAGTGGTAGAGCGCGCGCTTCGCATGTGTGAGGTCCCGGGTTCAATCCCCGGCATCTCCAAACAGCCACCATCCGTCTTTTTCCCCTTAATTGAAATCTTACTATCGGTACATACCTTTTGCTGACATCTAGGGTGCCCAAGAACGATCTAGAAGGAAGACCGAAAAAAATCAGCGAAGCGGAGGGAAATAGCCCTCCTGATTGCTCGAAGTGAAAGTGAAACTGAAAACCAGCTTTCATTAAAGTTTCATTTGCACAGGGCCAATGTTGAGGTGTCGTTATTAAACTTTCCGGCTCCTGAGAGGAGAATGAAAAAGACTTAGATAGTGTGAAAAAGACTTAGATAGTGCATTGGCCGGGAATCGAACCCGGGCCTCCCGCGTGGCAGGCGAGAATTCTACCACTGAACCACCAATGCCATCGATGGTAAGGTGCTTTTATTCCTTACTAGAAGATATCTCGATATATGCAATCATTCCTTTCTGTTAGTAGTTGTGTATTTGTGTTTCAATTTAGAAAAAGCAATGGAATTATTAATTAAATAATTATCACAAAATATTTGAAAACCATTAAAAATTACAAAAATTCTCATTATACTAACTTCTGTTGAACTTTATGAGGAGATTCTTATGAAGCTGTCCTGGGTGAAGAAGGCAAAAGATTTTATTATGTCTGTAGATTACACAATCACTTAGCCTCTCTTCAGACACTTATAGAGACACCCCTCCTTGTTTTTCTTTTATCATTTTAGCTAATCAGACAAATACGTGATGGAGATTCGTTACGAATTGGGAGTAGGGATGAGGGAAGAGGCAACAGAAAAATCTGGACACTGACCAAATTTATAAGTTGGAAATTGGTAAATTAGAGCTACATGAGATCATGTAGTTCTCATATATGAGCGTCGGGAACTTTGAAACATTGGTGACTCTAGCCAAGTGACCTGAATTCTCTGAACTGTGCCTTCCTTCATTTGTGGATGACTTGATTTGGAGACCTTTTTCAACTACAATCCTTCACCCTTAGTTTCCATGGAAAGTGAAATTGCCGATGATATAACGGAAATATATCAGGGCGAGAAAGCAAAGTGAAGGAAACAAATTTATGGAAATGGTGATAAATATAAGATAGAAGGCTGTGGACATAGGCATCACCGGCTCTTTGCCTCTGGGAGGGAAATTTCCAACGATTTCCAGGACCTTTGACTGGCTAAGGAGGATTTGGGAAAAAAATATGAGAAAATAATAGCTAACACATAGCAGTTACTATGTGCCAGGCTATGTAAGTACATTACACATGGACTTTAACCCAGTGAAGTAGATATTATTATTACCCCAACTTAACAAATGAAGACATTTAGAGACAAGATTGGAATACATAATATTATGGAGTCTGGGTGCTTAGCCACTGCCCTGTTCGTCCTACAACAGAATAAATCACTGTGTACTGGTACCTGAAATACTGCATGTAGCTTAGGACAGTATATATTAAGAATAGTAGAATGGAAGTTAGAGAAAGATCATAAAAGGCTACTGAAAAGAGATAAGGAAAGACTGCTACATTAAGATTTATTTTTAAGTACTTTTTAGTGTATGGCTAAAGAGCAAAATCTGGAGACAAATACATTACAGAATTATAAAAACATAAAAGATAGGAAGGGGATTAGGGAATCAGGAAATCTAGACTATAAATCCCAAGTAACCTGTGGAACAACAAGGTGAAAATCATTTTATTTCTTCTAACCTTAGTTTGTTCTTTCAAATAAAGGAGAAGTGTGGTTTTAAAATTCTATTCTGAGATGATCTAGCTTTCCGGGGGCACCTCAGGGTCATTGGCTGGCAAGGCCTCACCTTCTTTCCCTGCCCCCTCAATTCCACCAGCTCATTTAAACTCCTTACTTAATTGCATTTGTTTGTTACAAGTTCAAAATAAAAAAAACTTTGAAAAGTCCTGCACTAAATAATCTAAGATCCTTTAGATTTCTGAAATGTTATGATTCAAAATAAAAAACAGTCTAACAGAATCTCAGAACACAAGAAACTCTAACAAAAGTTTAAAACAGGTGGAAGCAATCAAATAAAAAGTGTGGTCTTGTGGCAGACATTATCAGCACTCTACTCGAATGCCATTTTATTTTTTTCTTCCTAAAAAGTCCGTTTGATTCTACCTAGCCCCAGGGACAAATGTGGTGCACTAAGCCAGTTATCCCAATTTCCTTTCTAAAAATTGATCTGAGGTAGGTTTGTCACTGCGTTCCTGCCAATGAGGGGGAAGTATAGTCAGCTAGGGGGTTTCTGGGAAACATGGTATGGAAGATCTTTTTTGCCCATTCTTTTCTCCATGTATAATGCAGGGTATAATGTTTGCAGCTGCCCAAACCTTTCTGTGACTTAAACGGAGACTGAGAATGACCAAGCAGAAAAATATAAAGAGACACTATACCATCCTGGGATTTTCTTCACCTAGACTTTTGATTAGGTAAACTAATTGAAGATATTTATTGTTTAAGCACTTTTGATTTGGGCATTTTGTTACAGGTAGCCAAAAGCATTCAAGGGGTGTGTGTGTGTGTGTGTGTGTGTGTGTGTGTGTGTGTGTGTGTGTCTAGCAGTCTACTTCAACTCTTTCTGGTATAAGAAACCTATTCTGAACAGAATCAATACCTTGAGATGTGGGTAAGGCTAACTTGTCTCTTCATCTCCATTTCTCGGCCACAGTGGCAGGTATGTGAAACAGGTCTAGTCAAATATTTCCCACTGTGCTTAATTTAGAGATGGGCATGTGACCATAGCAGGCACAATCAGAGTCCTTGCCAAAACTGTCTTGCCAGAGCTGTAAGTAAAGGGTGTCTTTCTGCTGGGGTGAGCAAACAGGTTGAATGTATAGCTTGGATTGTTGATGGCCATCTTGCTTGTCCAGAAGAGAGAGACAAACACATCTTTAGTATGACATGGAGCCCCTAGAAGCAACCATGCCTGACTAGAACCGATTCTGAATTTTGTGTTTATATGAGTCCATAAAGTGGCTTTAAACAATAATTTGCCTTTAAAGTTAGAGTAATATTTGCATTACTCTAATCTGAACAACACAAATGAGAAATTATTTTACCCAAAACATAGTAATTTTAGGAAACTCCTTACCCCAGGATGTGATCTAGGCTTGAAAATATTAAAGTTTAAGAAAAGTTTAGAGAAATCAGTGAGAAAACTACAAAGAGACGATAAAAACCACAAGAAAAGTTTTTACGACATATTTCTAGCTTGTTGGAATAAAGTGGATTCTGTAGCAGAGAAGTTTCGGAGCATTTGAGGGGATATTATGACAGCAATGGGTCAGAGAAGTAGAAAGAAGAGAAACTAAAAACAGGGACATCTGTTCAGGAGTTGGTTAGAATGGGAGTGGAGAGGCAATGAGTCCTTAACCAGGGTGAGGGCTTTAGCGTGAAGTTCATGGCAAGACAGAAGGAGAAAGAAAACTAAATCTAGGAATCTGGCTTACGTGACTAGGAAAGTCAGGTGTAGTGTAGGGAAGTCTGCAGGAGAAAAGACTGAAAGGAAAGGGATGGAGGAAAATGTTCACCTTTGAAATTCTGACTTTGAGGTAAGTAGAGGGAGATGTCTGTTAGGCAGTTGGATCTAGACCTGGAGAAATCAAGGCTACAGAAGTGGATTTGGAAGTCAACTGAGAGATGAAATATAAAAATGTAGAAGTGGAGGAAATCACACAGAGGGAAGAGTGCGAGGACAGAGCCTTAGGAAGGTCCATTTTAGGGAGTGGCAGAAGTTGGGGAGTCGGAGGCAGAGAAGCAGGGCAGTGGTGTGTCATGGAATCTGTAGAGGCAGGCAGAGCCCCCCTCTTTTGCTGATTCTGAGAAACACAATATGTCAAACTCAGGTACTGTTTGGTTTCACAGATGCTGTGCAGTAATCCTGTTTCACATCAGAAGTGCTATAGTAGGTAGTGATTTCATTATTGGTGTGGTCAAGCATGAAAGGATCACAGGATGGCCAACAGTGCTTTCTGGGTGGCACATATTACCACTTCCCCGAGTCTGGCTCTGCTCCCGTGGTCAGATGAGTGGCCCCACTGAAGTCAGCAGAGAGGAAGAAAGCACAAGAGTGCTGTGAAATGTTACACAATTTTCTCTCTTAAGCAACCCCGGCCATTGTGATACCCCAGTGAGGCAGGCGGGGGCTTGTAAGTTGCATCATAGCACCTTGGCACACTTGCTCAAGGCATCCAGTCCCTGGCTGGTGTTGGCTCACCATGGAAATGTGACCAGGTTTTTATCATCTCAGGAAAGTAAACCATTAAGACACAGAAATAGTTCATATAATACATAGTCACTAAAGCAATGTCCTTTTTTTTTTTTTTTTTTTTTTTACTTGTGAGCGATTGTATTGATTTAATACACACAGCTTATTTCTGTCCCAGGTTACAAACTAGCCCTAGGGAAATGGTGGAGCCAGTCATTTGGATTGCCCTTTACTGGCTGGGAATTAAATCATTACTTATTCCATTTTCACATCACAAGTAGTACCCTAAGGCCTACTTTCCTAAGGATTAAAATCAAGGCATGAAAATGAAGAATCCAGGTGTAATTCTCAGATGCATGCAGATGTTGAGAATGCAGCAATTTTTCCTGGAAACCTGTCACTGCAAAATCATCCTGCTTACACTATGCTCATTCCTAATCCTCAAGCATGTCCAATTAGTCAACCAATCTGATTTTCCCCTTTTTAAAGTGGCATTGACTCTTGCTCTTCCTCCTCACGCCATTCTCTCTTTCCTATTGCAAACAATTTTCAGCTCACTCCCTAATAAACTACCTGGGAAACCTCAGATTTCCTCTGCCATCCTGCATGCTGCTCCCAGTTGAATTTTCTCCTCCCCTTCCCTATTCCTTTTCTCCTCCCTTTCTTTCTTCCTCCATCTTTGAAAATTCAATCATTTTCTTTATTGTTAGTTCAAAAATTGAATTGATTTCAAATCTATACAGAGTCCTTCAGTTGAAGGAAATATGGATGTGAATTCTTTACTCTTCTCCGGATACCTATCTCTGGATGCAGCATTTATTCAAATACTCTTGAGCTATGCCACTTGGCCACCTGCTATCTGTTGGCAGAAGTGGCTTTTGCCTCCCTTACCACAGACTCTCTTCTTCTTCCCAAGTCATTTGGTCTTTTAAAATTTATTTTTTCCATAAGTAACCTATGCATATGATGCAAAATTCAAAAAGCATAAGACAGTATTCATTGATGGCTCACACCTGTAATCCTAGCACTCTTGGAAGCCAAGGCAGGAATATCGCTTGAGGTCGGGAGTTGAAGACCAGCCTGAGCAAGAGTAAAACCCTATCTCTACCAAAAAGGAAAAATTAGCTGGGCATGCTGGCGCACACCTGTAGTCCCAGTTACTTGGGAAGCTGAGGCAGGAGAATCACTTGAGCCCAGGAGTTTGAGGTTGCAATGAGCTATGATGACACCACTGCACTCTAGCTGGGGCAACAGAATAAGACCCTGTCTCAGAAAAAGAGAAAAAAAAGAGAGAGAGAGAGAGTATGCATTGAAAAGTATGTCTTCATCCCACTCCTCTTTGATTCCTGGGTTTCCTTTCCTGATACCTGAACCAGTACCAAAATTACCTGAATCATCATTATCAGTTTCTTGTATTTCTCTACATAGATGTTTCTATGTAGATACAAATGTTGAAATTTGTTTTTAAGCACAAATGGTACATACTATACATCCTGTTGTGCTCAAAGCCTTCCCCCCGCCCCCCTCAGAAAAATACATCTTGGAAAATTTTCTTCTAAGTACACATAGAACTACTTCTTTCTTTTTAATGGCTCCATGTACATTTTTTAAACTGCTCTTTATGGTCTAAGAATTAAAACATTATTTTTTCTATCTCACAATCACAAGTAGTGCCCCAAGGCCAAGTTCCCTAAGGATTAGAATCAAAGTATGGAAGTGAAGAATCCAGCTAAAATTGTAAGGTGCATGAAGATGGTGAGAAAGTCCATTGCATGGAGGTACCATAATGACCTGAACCAGTTCCTTAGCAGAGACATTTCGGTTGTTTCTGATCTTTTGCTAGCAGGAACAATGCTGCAGTGAATACCTTGAATGGATGCCATTTCGCTCATGTATCAGAACATCTGCAGGATAAATTCCTTAAAGTGGAATTGCTAAGTCAAAGAGTGAGTACATTTTAAATTTTGATACATATACAAAATTTGTCCCCAAAGAGGTCTTTTTTAAAAAAATATTGCTTTCATTATATTACTCTTTTGCTCCCAAACCTTAGTGGATCCTAATTCCAGCCACATTTTCTAAACCTTCATAGACTCATGGGCCTTCACGGGCCTTGCACTTGTTTGATCCTCTGCTGTGACCATGTTGTAATTCTTAATGCTTGAGAAAGTGGCCATGCATTTGCATCTTGCACTGCGCCCTGCAAATTATCTGGCTGGTCCCAACCAGACTCTCCAGACTTCCCAAGTTCCAGTCCCATTTTACATATTGCAGCCCTACATTCTTGCTGCTCTCTGTCATGCACAAAACACAGCATGCATATTCCTATGATGATGGCTCTGCTCCGGTTGCTTTCTCCCTTCACAACATTCATTGCCCCTTCTTCTGTGCATCTTTCAAAGGGTAGTTGCAGCTTTATCTGCACTCAGGAAGACTTACTCAGCTATTGCAATTATCTTTTATTTTCCTTTTTCTGTCTGGCTTCAAAGCTCTGCCTCTTCCACCCTGCACTTTGCTGCTTATCAGTTCTGGTTCTGCCCTTACGATCCCTTCAATATTAGGTGAGTCATTTATTTTCTCTAGGTCTCAGTTTCCTTGAGTGTAAAATGAGAGTATTGTTGTATAGATCACCAAGACTCTTCTCAACACTAATA
This sequence comes from Propithecus coquereli, assembly GCF_000956105.1. NCBI lineage: Eukaryota > Metazoa > Chordata > Mammalia > Primates > Indriidae > Propithecus > Propithecus coquereli. The sequence goes on from NW_012140191.1 coordinate 2,616,408, forward strand.
ATCTGTGAACTTTTTATATGGTTTTGCAATATGATAGGTTGAGGTTGTAGAGAAAATACACAAGTTTGAGTAAACTGTGAACATGTAGTGCTAAAAGAGGTCGTGGCAGCATCACCTGAGAGATTGTTAGAAATGCAGACTGTCAGGCTCCACCTCAGATTAATTGATTGGAACCTGCATTTTACAAGCTCCCCAGTTGATTCATATGCAGATACAGTTTGAGAAGCACTGGCTTAGAGGGCAAGGTGAAGGGAAGCATTCAGAAAGGCAGGTGGCAGCCTGTCTCGGAAGGGTCTTGGCTGCTGGGCGAAGTTTGGGTGCGGCAAGGTATGCTATGGGGAGCTTTTGCAGGTTTTTAAGCCAGGGAGTGTTTTGCTCACATTTGTGATTCATAGAGGTAGTTCCAGCGACCTTATGGAGGAGTTCAGAGCAATGGGCAGACCCTGCTTTGGGGACTCTGTCCCTTACTGCTGTGTGGCCCTGGGCAAGTAACTTAATCTCTAAGGTGCAGAGTCCTCATCTGCAAATTGAGAATAAACTCACTCCCCTTGCAGTTGTTGTAAGGGTGGAGACCTGTCCAGGGATGAAGGATCATCTCTGTTGGTGTCACTGGAAGTTGATTAGTGTAGGTTGGAGGGGCTACTGCAGTAGTCTGGGAAGCCATAGAGATGGTGAAAAGGAGATTTTATGAGGAAAATATTGCAAAACCAGAAAAAAATCACAGACAACAGAAAGAGCTTATAGAGGAAAACTTCTGCTCCTGACTATTAGTCTTGCCACAGATCGATTCAGGACTGCTAGCCTCTGCTTTCTGCCCACCCCAGTCCCTTAGGGAATTGGGAGCAGAGGCTGGAACATCAGCAGCCCCTTCTAGGCACCCTCTGCTCTGGCTGGAGGGAGCCTGGGGTGGGCACCAAGCCCACTCTTCCCAGAAACAGACTTCTAAAGACAGGGGGGGCCCATGGGGAGGGCCAGGTGTGGGCATGCCTGGTCCATTTATGGTCCCCAGCAGGACTGGCCTCTCAGCAGTGGCCCTGGATCTTCCCAATGTGGCCGCTGTGGGGGATCCTTCTCTGGGGTCTCACAGACCTGCAGATATGTCTATGGCCTCAGATTTCCTCCTCTCACCCCAGCACACACCTGTCTGCAGGAAGCATATTTAGGCAGATTTAGATGGAGAATACATTTTCTTATTAAATTTTATAAACATTTCCAAAGAAATTCAAGTTTATAAAAAGGAGCTGTCACTTTACACCTACTAGACGAGACAACATTATAAAACTGGACAATGCTGAGAGTGGGTAGGGACATGGTGCTGTGTGCCCCTTGTGCACTGATGGTGGGCATGTGGACAGCCATCTGGAATAGCAGCTGACACAGCTTGGGGAAAATTATGTTTACATATAAACTATGACCTAACATTTCTATCTGGGTGTTTATTGCAAATAAATTCTTGTGCAGATCAATACAGGGATGGGTACTAGGATGTTCATGGTAGTGGTACTTGTGGAAGCAACCTCACTGCGTTCCAGGAGAGTGACAGGCAAATCATGATGGTGTACACCAGGAACTTGTGTGCAGCACACAGGAGCAGATTAGATGTATCACAGAGCAACATGGATGCTCTTAAAAACATGGTACCTAGTGAAAACTGTAAGCTACAAAATGAGATATGAAAATACAATTGACATAAGTTTAAAATTTTGCACACAATACGATATATGCTTTGAAAGATCACATATAAATAAAAAGAAGAATGTTAAATACACTACAATGATGGCTTAAAAGGAGGGAAAGGGAATGGAATAGGGATATGGGGATAAAAGTGAATAAATATGGAAACAAAATAACAGAGAGTCTGTGGCCTAATGATAACAATGAGTCATGAACAGAGCAATGTGGTTAACTCAACTCTGCAAACGAACGAGTTCCTCCCCACAGAAAAAAAATGACAAAAAGTAAAGCATACATATTATAAAAATGTGAACAGCACAGAAAGATTTAAAATCAAAAGTAAAATTCTCCTTTCATGCTAGTATTCTTCTCTTGCTATAATAATGGCAGAGTACTCCACAGTAAGGTCATAGCATAACTTAATCGGTCCCCTTTTGATGGGCTCACTTTACTAGAACGTTTCTTATTTTCTTATTGATTTGTTAAAACATCTGTATATTAATAAGCCTTGTTTATATTTCCCTTTTTTAAACTCTTTTAACACTTCTAGTCTCTGTCAAAATTTAGCTCTTAAATATATACTATTTGTATTTTTTGCTGCTATTCGTGTCTTCCTAATACATTGTCCTTGTGGTCAGAGAAACTTTTATGAAGTTGTTTTGTTTGTTTGATTGATTTTCAATAGTTTCAAATACAATATTGGCTATAAAGTCTATATGTTTATATTTGGTCAACATTGGGAATTGACTATGCAAAGTAACAAATAATCAATATATTTAT
>NW_012140191.1:2620836-2665987 GCF_000956105.1 Propithecus coquereli
TCCTGACCTTCCTGACCTTGAGCGATCCACCCGCCTCGGCCTCCAAGAGTGCTAACATTACAGGCGTGAGCCACTGTGCCCGGCCTATAATCACATTTTTACAAGGAAAATAATGTATCTGATTATAGGAAAAGACTGAATGAGAAGGGATAATGGGGGCAGTATAGTATGCGGGTAAGTACACACGCTGCCATTTACCAGCTGTGGGAGCTTTAGCAGGTACTTAACCTTTTGGCCTCAGTTTTTTCATCTATTAGGTAGGGATAATAGTAATTCCAACCTTATTGGGTTGTTCCAAAAAATAAGTGAGTTTATATCTTTAAGCACTTGGAAGAGTTCTTAGACCATACTAAGGTCCCAGTAATTATTAATTATTACTACAGACAATTTTAAATTTGGAGATTTTGTTTACCCGTATTTTAAAAATATATACATGTATTACTTTTGTAATAAATAATAAACAATATAATTTACCTTTAAAAGTAATTAAATTACCAGGATATCTTTAATTCAGGGGGTAATTACTAGTCATTAATTTGACATTTGATGGAGGCAGGTCTCAGAGTCAAAGTCAGGCTAGGCATTTTCCAAGAGTATTCACCATATGATATTTTCCTTGGTGACTTTCACAGCTCATGGTCTGGTCTTCAGTTTTGCAAGCTCAGAAATTTCATTCGTTGGCACACCAGAATAAAACCATCCTTCTGAGTCAGATGCACATTAAACACATTAAACAAGAAAGGCGATGATTTGGTTTTCAATTCTAACTATACTGTTCTCCTAGGACCTGCATTATTATCTATACCTGGCCAGGGTGTTTTTCTTCTTATGGTCAAAGTATAATGGAAGTTGGGCTCTAATCTGATGGATTTTGGCGAACATGAAGTTAGAGCTTGGGGAATTAATTGTAAATTTAAATGTTTAATGACATCTGTATATAAAATACCTAGTTTCCATCTTCCTAATAGATATATATCCCAGCCACAGAAACTGAACAGAGTCCATGGGCCAGGGCCTCCTGGCCCTTGGATGGATTTCGCGTAGCTGAAGTATGCCTTGCTCATTATGAAAGTATCCCTCGCTCCTTCACAGAGACACATTTTTTCTTTTTGTATATTAATAGCTTTGGTAAAGTTATAGCTGATTTTTGCTCTTTTGCTTCTGGCTTAGGAGATCGTTTTTGCTGCCTATGACATATATTCCAGATTATTAAAATCAGCTGGATGGCCAGACAGCTGTTTCCAGGTTGCATTCAGAATGTGCAATGTATGCTAAACACTGTGAAGCGGCAAGTGAAGCCTCCGTATCCAAGGGTGATTTTCTTTCAAACATCTTTATCTATCTACAACTAGAGAATATTCATGATAAATTATTGTATTAGTTTGGGCCGATATAACAAAGTACCATGGACTGGGTGGTTTACAAACAACATTTGTTACAATTTTGAAGGCTGGAGCTCTGAGATCAGGGTTATAGTATGGTCAGGCTCTCCTGAGGGCCTGCTGTGGTCTTATATCCTCACATGGCAGAAAGAGAGCAAGGGAGCTCTCTGGGGTCCCTTTTATAAGGGTGCTAATCCCATTCCTGAGGGCTCCACTCTCATGCCCTAATCACCTCCTAGAAGCCCCACCTCCTAATACCATCACATCAGCAGTTAGGATTTCAACATATGAATTTGGGGGGCGGGGCATAAACATTCAGTCCTTTGTGATTATATATAATGTATTAATAGTAGATCATAGAAAGATCTACTTTCCCTGTGTTCAAATTAGCCCACTTGCTCCTGTTGGCACTCCATAGAGTCTCTCCTCCAAAATTCTGGCTCTTTTTATATGTAGTCTGTTGTCCCTCTTTTTTGTGGTCCCCAGATTGGCTCTTGATGTGGTCTCTTGCAAATGATTTCCAATTTCCTTTCTTCCTAGTACCTCTTCTTTTGGTCGTTTTTCTCCTTCAACCCAATAATTTCTAGGTTCAGTTCAGCAAAGCTCCTAAGGCCCCAGATTGAATGCCATTAGTCTAAAGAGCAGGATTGAGGCAAAGTTTTATACAACTTTAGGCCCCCTCAGCACTTTTCCCAGAATTAGTTTTCCCTAAGTATATGCTAGTATAGTAATATTAATATAAAGTGCATGCTAATATGCCTTTTGAGTTGTTTATAAATGCCTTGATCCTATTCCATTCAGGATATGAGTCATCCTAGCAGTGAAGATGTGGATAATATATAAGATATTCTGCTAGAAACTTCCAGACTTTACTTTGGTTGAACCATTAACACATTTATCTTTATTTTTAATTTTTACTTACATACTGCAAAGTGCTGCATTGAAAAATGATATACCATTTGATTTTGTTTTGGTCCTGAAGATTAATGACAACCTTATCTTGATTTTATGCTTAAAAGGTTAATATTGCTCTTCGTTACTTGGAGACCTCTTCACTCCTTCCCTTTCTTCTATTACATATACACAATATTTACTCTAAAAGGATATTGCACTAGTGAAAGGAATGTTCAGTTTGATCCATTCACTGAATGTCTAACACAGACAAATTATTTCCAGTTTAATGTGATTTTTTTCCCACTTCTAAAACAAATTCTATGTTATGGGAGAAAAAGAATATGGTTGGTAAAGATAAATAATTCTACACACAGTGTATATAAAAAATTAGACTTCACCTTGAACTAACAGCAAAGTAATTACCATAAACTAGAAAGTTTCTAGTTAACAAATGAGAAAACAAGGACTTAAGCAGCTTCCTTAAAATCTTTCAAAAAGCTAAGTACAGAATTGGAATTCTCACTCCAGAACTCATACCCTTGCCCCTTGGTCTATGCACTGTAATAGACTTACTCTATACACTGTAATAGACTTACTCTATACTTGATTTCTACAACTTTCAAGTTATATAAATTCTCCATATTAAACAACGTAGCAACGAAAATTTTTAGCAGATTTTCCTTTAGCACCAAGTAGCTGGAAAACATCAAGCTAATAAGATGTCTTCTGCTATGACCTTACGAGTCATTAAAACTAAAGTTGTTCTTCAGAAGGGTAAGGAAATCCAAAAATAATTGCCATATTCTGACTCTAAGATCCTATATTACAGAACCAATACATCTATAAAAATAGCATTTGAAATGGTTGAATCATTGATAAGAATCTTCCTATAGCATCCTTCATAGGCTTTAGGAATATATGTCTGCCAGAAAAACCAACTTCACTCAGATACTATGTCGTTTCCTTGGCTCAATTTACAGTCTGAGTGAAAGTGCTTGCTCAAGTCATTTGAGAACTTTGTAAAGATTCTACCACAGTATTGAGTAACAAAGAAGTAGGATTTATCAGTCAGCCTTAGAAAGTACCTGCAGACAACTGTATGAAAAAGTTGTAGCATGGTGTAATGGTTGAGAGTATAGAATCTGGTCAGACTGTCAAATCCTATCTCTGTCTCTTACTAGTTTGGTGATCTTGGGCAGGGCATTTAACCTCTCTGACTCTGTTTTATTCCTGGTAAAATTGGAATACAATTGTATCTACCTCATAGGGTTGTTGTAAAAATTAAATGGACTAATGCACATAAAGCTCTTCCACAGTGTCTAGCACATGCTAAGTAAGCTTGGTTCAATAAATGTTAGCTATGAATATAATAAATGAAAACCAATATTGGAAAAAGTGCTTGTAACCAGTTTAAGATCAGCAACATGTTATGAGGACAATTAGTTGTAAAACTGAGAGAAGAAACTACATAGTAGCCAAAATGTATTTTCCCTGAGCTTGCAAAAATGACTACTCTTTATTTCATCAATATTTCATAATCTTTCCTTATTCTTTTTGGGGCTATCTTGGTAGGGGTGATATTGAAAGTAATAATCATAATGGCCCCTTATATTTATAGTAGATTTTTGGTCACAAAGTATTTTTACAGGCATTTTTCTTTGTAATAACTCTTTGTAAGGAGTAGCATTTCCCCATTTTACTGCTGAATAAACTGAGGCTTAATAAAATAAAAGTAATCTTTTAAAGAGGCAGAACTGGGACTCAAACACAGGTTTTTAATTCTAAAGTCCTGCATCTCCTTCCATGGGAGTGTGGTGAATATAATAAAGTGGTTTATATGCTCAACACAATGAATCAGCAGAAAGTATTCGATTGGATTTAGTTTGCTTCAAAAATTCAGTCACTTCTGCTTAAATAATTTTAATGTTAAATTAAGAAGAGTTGATGCAAATGTACAAATCACTTGGGGACAAAGTTTGATTTTCCTTATATCTGAAGGATAGGGTCTTGATGCTATTCTTGCTGTTACATTTAAAAATTGGAATACAAATAGACAATGTATGTCATCAACCTATTCTCATTTTAGCATTCTTAGTGAAACTGCTTTCAAAATTCATGTTTAAAGCAGAGTATTGTTGAATAGAAAAGCATATAACTGACTGCCAACCTATATTTTTTAATTCTTCAAATTTTATATATAAACTGAAAGCTAAACCTACCAGTTTTGTGATAATTGATGCTGAAGCACAGGAGAGAGAATCAATGCGAGGTCAAACATTCACATTAAAATTTAAAGAATAGGTCTATTATTTGAAAGGGTCTGTAATGCTTCTTATAAATATATCCAAATGTGTTTCTATCCTAAGAAATATTTTGATGCTGAAAAGCTTGGATATTTATGTGCTTGATGGAAAAGCTATTGTTAATTTCTAGCTTGGTAGCTCTGTGACATTTCAATGGCTTTAGCAGGATGATATTATTGGTGAACTTTATTAAAAAAAAATCAACTTTTTACATTTAAAGTGAATGAATTCTAAAATTTTTTTCAAAAGATATTTAGTACTAGCATTATTTTAATGAATATTTGCTTTTTAAATGATTGTGATATCAGTGCTATTCACATTTAAAGAATGGGGGAATGCCATTAATTATTCCATATATATTCTAAATAACAATGACAGTCCCAGAAGGGATAAATAGACCTTTAATATATGTTGTTAAATAAGGACATAAAGGTATTATGTAATATCTAACTTGATTCACAAATGACGTTATGATGAATTAATGTTTATTTCCTCTGTCTTTTAGACAATATAATGACATGTGCTATATTCAACTGTGGAAGAGTAGAACAAGAAGAGAGTCTAATTCAAACTCCTTACTTTTCATTAACTATTTTAGCCATTTTTTAAGATTGCATTGAGGACTTTTATGTGCCAGGCAGTCTTCTAGTCACTGATGATACATCAGTGAACAAAACAGACAAAAATCCCTGCTCTTGTGGCACTAACATTCTAATATGGGGAGACTGACAATAGACACAACAAATAAGATAAAATGTATAGTATGCTAAATCATCATAAGTGCTATGGAGAACAAACAAAGCAGACAAAGGGGTTAGAAAACGTTGGTGAGGGACTGAAATAAATACAGTGGCAAGAGAAGGCCTCATTGAGGAAGTGACATTCCAGTTACATCTGAAAAAGAGGGAAGAATATTCTAGACAGAGAGAATATCAAGTGCAAAAATCCGAAGTCTCTGAGGTGTAAACAATGCTTTTTATAGAAACAGCAAGGATGTCCTGTGGTTGAAATGAAATGAAGGAGTGGGAAAGTGATGGGAGATGAGGTTAGGGAGATAGGTGCGAAGGTGTTGGCCATGGTAAGGACTTTGGCTTTTGCTCTGAATGATACGGGAAGCCACTGGAAGATTTTGAGCAGAGAAATGGCCCAATTTTACTTCACAAGTGTACTTTGGCTGCTGAGTTGAGAACAGAGTGTATAGGCGCAAGAAAGAACAGTGAGTCAAGTTAGGAGGTTATTTCAATAATTCACACAACCAATGCTGAAGGGTGGAACCAAGATGGTAGCAGTGACATTGTGAGAAGTCATTAGACTCTGAATATATTTTGCAAGTAGAACTTCAAAGTCGAGAATAATTTAGGCCCAGAGAGTCTGTGACTCAACCAACACAGCCTGTTATTGACAGAGCTGGTATTGGATCAGTGACTTTCTTCCACCCAATCTTATACTTTTCCCAATAAACTCACTTTATTACATATAAGAGTTGAAATAACTCACCCTTTGAAATCACATTGGAAAATGAAAAATAGTACTTAAATGAATGTGTCAGGATTCATGGTTTAAAAGCAAATTGCAATATTTCGAAGTCTCCTAAAGTTTATATTGCTTTATTTTATAGTTCAAACTCATTAACCTGGCATACTGGACAGACAGGTAAAACCTGGATTGATTTTTTTTTTCCTGTTTATCCAAGTGGTTAACATTTGACTCTATTCCTTCACTTATTCACGTATTTTCAAAATGATTCTTTAGTGCCCATTAAGGTTCCAGGTCCTGGACCTTAGCTGCTACCTGACTCCTCTAAAACCTCACCTTGGCTGTCCTCAGGCACTGTTCGTTGGTCAATCACTCCTTTGTACTCCTTTTTTTTTTTTATTTGATCTCAGATTGTACCCTCGTTTCCTTTGTACTCCTGTGGCACTGAAACATACCTGTCATAATATTTATCACCTTGAATTGCATTTGTTGGTTTAACTTCCTGGTTTCCTCATGAGATTTTAAGCAATTTGAGTTCAGGATTAAGTCTTCTTTATCTTTGCATTTTCAGAAACTAGCACAATGCCCCTCACATTATAAGTGTTCACTGAAGGGTGAATTGATCAATTCTACTCTGAAGAGTCTGATTTTGGACCACTTTCTACTTTTTTGTGATCTCATTCTTTGCAAGATAAGTGATCAATAAAAAAGGATCACTGAAAAGTTACAAAATATTATTTGATTAATGCCAGTCATTAGATAGACTCTAAGACTTTGATTATTACAATTAAATATAGGCCAGAAGACAAAAATTATGGTTGATTTGATAATTTGGAGCAAAATCTTAATGAATCAGCAATGATTTATCATTTGTATCTTGTGTATTCAAGTTCCTAAATAAGCTGCTAAAAATAAATTAAAATTTATTTCTTAATTTACCAAATATTTATTGAGCATATATTACGTTGGGATTTTCCAAACATGTTGCTTCATGAGATGCTTTTAGGTGGCATATAGGCATTTTAAAATTTTAATTTATTTTATTTATATTAAAGTATAATTCTTAGAAATTATTTCTTAGGAAGAAATTAGATTTTTTTAAAAAGGAATTTGATTTGAAGAAAAATGTTACATTAATAACAAAGGGCCAAAAGTAAGAGGCATGTACAAATATTGCAAGTTTGAGAAATAATATACCATGAATCATACAATGGCAACCAAGAGATTTCTACTCATTCTCCCTGATCAGCCAAATGGACTATAAAGCATTATAGCTGACAGTGAAGCTTAGTTTCATGAAGAAATAGCATTTTTCTAGTTTTAAGGAGAAAAGATTCAGCATTCCAGTTATTTTTCTTGTTGTTCCTATTCCTTTTGGCTTTAGATTTATTTGTCTGAGTAATATAAAGCCTTCTTACTGACAGATCTCATCTGGATCTCTTCTCCTCCCCATATTTTCCCTTCTGATTTTTTCACCTCTTTTGTTTTCTTTTCTCATCATTATCCCCCTTTCCATCAACAAGAACAAAATTGAAGAGACACAATGGTTAAATTTGCATTTATAAGAGAAGGAGACTGGTTTTCTACTATTTCCTTAAGTTTTTACCTAAGTATTTTTATAGTGAAATCAGCTTCAAGACATATAATTTGGACTACCAATCAAAAATTTATAAATGACCTACGGTTAATTCTGTGTCCATTTTTTTTCTTAATCAAAACCAACTACACCCTTACTTAAAATAAAACTTAGAAAATGAAGCCAACTAAAGTTACATTGCATTTTTAAGTTCTAACAAACTTTCAAACTTTTCTCTAAGTACAGAAAACTATAGGATCCAAAAATTTCAGTTGGTCCAACATATATTTTTCCCATTGGGTTTATTTTAAGTCCCACCATACCTATCTGAAATACTATTTAATGAAACACTTGACATCCTCACAAAGGTTCAGATTTGATTACAAAGGTAGTTATCTCCAGACAGTTTCTTCTAAGAGACAAATGCAATGAAATACATATCTCAATAGGATGTATTTCTACCTATTGTACACCTCTTAAAATATCAACTAGTAATGCTAAATAAAAGCCTGTGATTTCCCCTATTTGCTTTTAGTTTCATCTGCATAATTTTACAAATTGAAAGTTTGATCAATAGAATCTGACAAGAGATATAAAACCCAAACTAATTTTATTTCATTTAACATCTATTGATCATACTTTGAGCTGTTTAAATTTTTTTTTTTTGCTGCAACCTCCCATAAAGTCATTTATACCTAGAAAAGAATTAGAAATTGATACATAAGCAGAAGGGGAAAACTAGAGAACTATTAATAGATCATTGAGATCTCATTTTTCTTCATTACTTTTCTTGGAATGTTAATGAATGAGTTTTATGTGCCATAGATTTATCCTTCTGGGAATTTTTTTCTCTCAGATTACGAATGTGATGCTGGAAAGAATTTGAGATACAAGGTTCCTTGCTGTACATTCTCAGTATACAGTACTATGTGGATTCTAGTTCCCCCAAAAAACAAATGGATGGGACTTTTCATGGGATATTTTTTCCTATGTTAGATGTATTCACAGATTGTTTATTGACAGTTAACCTACAGAATAGGCTTTATCCAAACTTAGTGTGCAGATTATCCAGCAAACTTGTTAAACTACAGATCCTATGTAGAGGGTCTACTGTAGAGTCTGACATTCTGCATTTCTAATAAACTCCCAGGTGACACTTTTGTTACTTATACAGGAACCACCCTTTGAGTAGCAAGGGTCTAGAACAAGTTGTTCAACGTGGCATAGTCTGAGGACTACCCACATTTAAATTAGCTGGGGGTGCCCATTAGAATGCAGATTCTTAGTTCCCAGCGTGTTTTTGCACAGTCAAAATCTATGTATGTATCCTTTACTCCTAGGAAAAAGTATTTTTATACAATGGTTTAAAGTTATTTTTATATACATTAAATTAAAAACTACAACTTTGCATTAAGTAGCATGCTGTTCTGTACTTTTCCTTGGGGGCAGAGAGAACTGAGTAGGTATTGGAAGAGTGGGCTAAGAAGCAGCAGTGGTTGGCTGGGTGCAGTTGCTCAGGCCTGTAATCCTAGCACTCTGAGAGGCAGAGGCGGGAAGATTGCTTGAACTCAGGAGTTGGAGACCAGACTGAGCAAGAGGGAAACCCGGTCTCTACTAAATATAGAAAAATTTAGCCAGGGGTCGAGGTGTGCTCCTATAGTTAGAGCTACTCCACAGCCTGAGGCAGGAGGATCCTGAGGCAGAAGTACCCCTTTAGCCTAGGAGTTTGAGAATGCAGTGAGCTACAATGACACCACTGCCCTCTACCCGGTGTGACAGAGCGAGACTCGGTCTCAAAAAAAAAAAAGCAGCATTAGTGGGGTTTGCCTTACTTGGAAGTTCTGTCTGTCTGGTGTGTGGACCATGAAAATATGCATGTTAGCATTTCAAGTGCTCTAACTCTTTAGAGTCTGCTACAGAGTTGAATGAAAAAGCAAAAAATCCCAACCCTCATCCTTTATATCCTTTATCTTAGGTTACCTCCAAAGTTCTCTTTTGAGACTACTTAGCCCAAAAGATGCCTTGGTTTACAGTATGAACTAGGAACAACTTGAAGTTAATGATTCCTTCCTGTTGATGTTTTCCTCTCACTTTTCTTCCTGCCTTTCTCCTGCTTGTCCCTCAACACCCTGCTTTAGTATTCCTTCCTCCTGAAAGCTTTCCTTGGGCAAGCTAGTAACAGGTGTTAAAAAGTTTTTAAAGTACTCATTGTTGACTCAATAATTCCATTTCAAGGATATACCCTTAAGAATCAATTTGACAGGGATACAAAGATATTCAAAGTAATGTTATCTACAATACAGACTGGAAGCTGCCTTTGTAGGTTCTTGAACAGGCAACTGGCTGATTAAATTTGGGTATATCTTTCCATAAAAATACTATGCAGCCAGTAAAAACGACAATATAGATCCACATTTATTGTCACAGAAAGGTTCTCAATATTTTGTTAAAAGAAAGGATTCATAAGACATTATATTAATAATAATGATAATATTAAAATAAATACCATACTTAATTCACTGATGTGGTATAAGTGCTTAAGATGGAGAGCTCTTAATAAATATTTGTTCAATGAATGAATATGTTGAGTGCTTTCTAGGCCCTAGGGATTGTTCTAGAACCATTATCTCTATCATCTCATTTATCTTTACAGCAATCCACTGAGGCAGGTATCATTACTCATATATTATAGATGAGAAAACTGATGTCCAGAGAGATTAAGCAGGTTGTCCAAAGTCATAAAGATTGTAAGTGACAAGATCTGGTTTTCAAAGATCTGATTCAAAGCCCATTTTTTGGTTTTTATTATTTTTAAAAGCTGTGCACATATATCATAGAAAACACTCCTAAAGTGTTTATAGCAAGCTATTAACAGCGGTTAATTGTGACCCAAATGGTGGGATTATAAGTTTTTTTTATCTTTTATCTATATGTTTTCATGTTTCTAAAACGAACATGAATTATTTCTGTAATAAAATATCTATGTTAAAAAGGACCTTTTTGGTTGATTTTTACCACCATTAGCACCACAACTGACTAAAAGGCCTTTATGACATTTTTCTGCCTAGAAAGAATGAATCATCCCCTTGCCATGCTGTCTCAAAACTCTGTTCCACATCTACTTTTTGCTCTTTTATGGTAATTATTGTTTGAATGCTGTTCTTTCCAACTTGATTAAGTTAGAGAATGTATTTTACTCATATTTGTATTTTTAGGGCTAATACAGTGCCTGGAGCACCAGACATCTATCCAAAGAGATTTATCTAATTGAAAAAGAATTTGAAAATACTAAAAGCAGTGTTTGTTGTTCCATTTTCCCCCTCGTTCCTTGTGCAGTAAATATTATGTATTTGTTTCCTGGCTCTGCCATGGCAAAGCTGGTCTCCATTGCCCTTTATCTCCTACCGCTAAGAGCAGTAGCCACTAAGTGTAAAAAATCAGAAACAAAGCACTTTCCTATCTCCCTGATGGAGTAGAAGCAGTGAAGCCCAAATAATGCTTAGTTACCAAAAGCCACGCCAGGTGGCTAATCGAAAGGGTATTGATTTTAGCTAGTAAATAGCCCTTAATATAGTTGGAACCTGGGTTGAATATGCAGCCTGGTAATTAGCTAACAAAGCAAACAAGGGCTGGAGAGAACTGGGCGCAGTGGGATAAGCAGCAGCCTGTCATCCGGGAAGCTTGCTGAGGTCTAATACCTTCTCACATGAAGGACTCAAGTTATCTTCAGGACTCCATGTCTAGTGTTTTCAGCCATTAAATAAGGAAAAAAACTATAAACCTATCATAGGGTATGAGATATAACTAAAAGCAGTTGTAAATGTTTTGCAAATATTACATGCAATGGAAATGCTTCCTGAAGACAGATGTTGCAATTTAATAATCTTAAGCAGGGAGGTTTAATAACTATTTTAGATCATTAGGATAGTGTTTAGTGCCCTGTGATAATTATTAAACAATTCTCAGTTTGTTAAATCATCTGATAACTCCACACAAATCCATGGTCTGATTACTTCTCACATTATCCTCCAACCGCCCAATGCTCAATGACAAGGCAAAGTGGCAGAGGCCAGTCAGGGAAAGAGAGAGAGATTAAGTTAGGCAGATATCACTTTGAGAAAGAAGAAAATCAGGGATGGAGGGTCAGAGAACCAAGGCATAAGCAAACAGTTTAAGATGCAAAGGACCTAAATTAGAGGTGGTAAATTATTAATAGAAACCTAGAGGTCAGCTTCAGCATCCAAATGCATTGTATCAGAGCTGCACAGAATTTTTTGATTTTGGGGTGGTTTTTTTTGCCTTTTTAAAGATTTGGCTGCTAATATTTTCTTGAAGTTGAAAAAGCCATCTTATGAAAAAACTCAGAATTTCTGTTTATTTAAAAAATTCAGAGTATCTAGTAACACTGGGCCTAATTCCCTTACAACAATGAACAAGAGCTCTGTTGAGGCTACTACTTTTATTTATGCTAAAAATTTTGACTATGAAAATTTTAAAGCTTACTGTAAATTAGAATGAAAGATAAATATCTATCTACCTCTAGATTCAACAACTGTTAATATTTTGCCATATTTATTATGATTAAATACTTATATCTATACATTTATATTTTTGCTGAACCATCTTAATGTGGATATGTTACTTTATCGCTAAATACTTCAGCATGCATTTCTACAAATAAAGACAGTTTCCTACATGACTGCAATATTATTATCTGGGAAAAAAAATTGTAATTTCATGATACCATCTTTATTCAATCCATATTCAAATTCCCCCATTGTCCCCAAAATGTCATTCACGTTGACTTCCATTTCAAGCTGGGGTTCAGTTAAAATATGTGCATTGTATTCGGTTATGTCTCATAAGTCACTTTAACTCTAGATCAGGCCTCTTCCCTGCTGCTCCCCCCGTTTCTTTTTTTCTGCGACACTGTCTTGTTGAAGAGAAGGAGTAAATTGTCTTGTCGATTAGAATTCAGACCTAAAGGCTTAATTAACTCACGTTAAATATTTGGGACAAAAATAATTCAGAGCTGATGGTGTGGACTTCAAATTATGACACATAAGGAGGTATATAACATCTGGTTGTCCTGGCTGGTTATGCAAAGTTTGACACCAGGTTAAGGTAATGGATGGGTCAACCCTATTGGATATTTTATACTTTGTCCAATTTGCCACAAACCCTACCCACCACTCCTTATTTGTTTTGCGATAGTGTGATGAACTAATTTTGCCTTGCCAGGGAGGCATATGTGAGCCTTGACCTAAAGTATATTATGTGCCACAGTCTGAGATCTGTGATAAAATCATGTATTCCTGTATCCCTCAAACAATAGAATAGCGCCTGGCACATAGGTGGTGCTCAACAGATATCCACTGAATGCTGAATTTAGGAACACTAAGTTAGAAACACCTGAAAGGAAGTAGGGTATGAGGAAGATTTCAGCACCTCATATTCCTGAACTACATGTGATTCAGAAAAGCTTTGTGTCCTTTATGTAGAGCAGACGATAGAGGCTGCCAGCTCTAGTGAATGGTTTTTTATTTGAACTGGGCAGAAAGGTACAATCCCAGTGGAGAGATTAGAACAAGGAGGAAGAAAGAATATAAAATTCTATGGTAGTCAAGAGTTTTTGTTACCTGGGCCTTACATTTACCAAGGACTCTGATGCAGATAGGCAGATACTGAGATGGAATATGACATGCAGGTGACTTATGAGGATTAGTACTTCTACAAGGAAGAAGCAGAGTTGGGCAGAGGGAGAAATGAGATTGTGGTGTAGTCCCAAGAAAGCCTCAACCATCCCCTGAGAAAGTTCTGGAGCATATATGCCCTTTCAGTGTTATTTCCCAATCATCTACCTGAGTCTTTATACCCCTGACTCATTCAAACACAGGGTAAGGACTAGCCTAGCACAGGAATGATCTTGAATGAGGAGCTCTGCAGTCCTGGGAAATTTTGAAGGAGTTAACTGCTGAAGGCCACTTGCTAGAGATGGTTTCAGCAGCTGGAGAAATAAGTTCTACTTGAACGAGGATCTGGGTGATGTAGTAATTTGTCTACTACAGACCCCACATTTAAAATTCTGTGCTTATCTCTAAATGAGGCTAGAGGGACAGTTACTGAAATATTCCTTTTGCTAAGAATTACTTGGCTAATTTTAAACATCGAAATTATGCTATGATTTTTTCAACCTTGTTTTGACATTTCTTTACTTATTAGGAATCTCAAAAAAATGTGGTCCAGGCATCTTTCAAATTTTACAAGGCTCTGGTATTGCTTGAATATCCCAATGGGTAGAAAATTGAACCCATTAAAATGGTCGTAAATTGCGTTGGCATCCTGAATGAAAAACACCCCATACATGTCGACAATATACTGAAGATCTAGCTCGGGAAAGACAGATAGGCATTAGTGGCAAAGGGAAATAAATGGAGGAAGCTGTATTGGTTTCCTATCGCTGCTGTAACAAATTGCCACATGCTTAGTGGTTAAAGCAACAGAAATTTAGTGGCTCACAGTTCTGGAGGCCAGAAGTCCAAAAACAGCATCACTGGGCTGAAATCAAGGGGCAGGCAGGACTGCATTGCCTCTGGAGGCTCTAAGGAGAATCCATTTTGTGTTTCTTCCAGCTTCCGGTGGCTGTTGGCATTTCTTGGCTTGTGTCTGCATTACTCCAGTCTCTGATTGCCTGGTCACTTTGTGTTCTACTCTTCTGTGTGCAATCTCTCTATTACTTTTCTCTTTTAAGGATACATGTGATTGCATGTAGGGCCCACACAGATAATTCAGGATAATTTCTCCATCTCTGGATCCTTATTCACACCTGCAAATTCCTTCTCCCACATCATATATGATAACATTGACAGCTTCCCGGGATCAGGATGTGAATATCTTTTGGAAGGCCATTATTCAGCCTACCACAGTACAGCTTTTTGGTCTTCGCTTTAGCTTTCATTAGCCTGGACACAATTTGCTTTTCACCTAGCACAAGAGCAGGAAAAAAATTTTATCTAGGGTGAGCATAATGGTGCAAAAACTAGAATTTCAACCTCCAGCACTTTGAGACCCACTTTAGGAAGGCCACCTTTGTGAGGGCAGTACTTTTGTTCTTTTTCAAAACTATAAGAGGACCAAGTTATAGTGAAGAGCACATGCTCAAGAAAAATTGCCTTGCTCCACATTTAACTACTGAAAGATATTTTTAGAACGTACATTTGAACCCTTTTCCATCTGATAACTGAAGGAAAAATAAATAACTAAATTTACTAGAAAAAAGTATTTTGGATGTTGTGACACTGGTTTCTACCTTCTTATCATTTATTAAGTTGTGTCATTCTCAGAAACTCAGCCAGGGTTGAGTTAGGCAGGAAGGGAACAGGATTATTTATTTACAGTGCAGTCTAGAGAATTTTAAAATAATAGACTTTTCAATAAATTGTAAAATTTCTCCTTGATAGATGTTACATTGAACCATTCTCTTTTTCTGTTTTATGCCCCCCTAAAGAGCTCTTTGAAAAATGAACTTCAATTTGTAACCCAAGGGTAACAGAACAAAGATTCTCTGCTTCTTTATCTTTCATTTTAAGGCTTTGTAAGATAATTTTGCTAGTAGAGGAGGAAGGAAGGAGATTCGCTTTTGAGGTCAAGGTATTTGCAGAGGGAACAGCACCTGTTACTCTCTGGCCTACACTCCTTGTGTGCAGAACACTTTCCTCTTGGCTTAGCAGAAATTAGGTCAATGCCTACAGGTTTCATGGCTACTGAATTAAGATACAACATCCTCACTTTAAAGCTAATCTTGTATAGACATAAATACGGTCCATTGCTATTATTATTCTGTTTTTGCTATTGACATTCATCTATTTTTTAAAAAAGAATCACATTATAACATTACAAACAGTGTCAAGTTTATTTTAAGCATTTACTGCTGAGATTTAAACCATTTCCAGGTTATATAACAGGTATTCAGATGTGGAACTGAACAAATCTCCAGTTTCTCGAGCTGTTTACCCTTGGCTCAGCTCAACGTTTATCATCTTTCACTGGGGTGATAAGTAGCTTTACTAAGAAGAACCTAATTCTCCATTTTGTTTCAGCTCCCACATCAGAACTTAATACTTATTCATGTTCTCTGCGTGAGTTTCTTGGGACATTTCTACTTAGTCACACCTTTCTGCTGCTGTTAAATAGGAGGCTATGTTCCAGAGGCAACATTATTCAGTTTCCATCATGAACATTTGCAAAAGCTTGTTTTCAGTGCTGCTCTGTCCTAGGACAGAGTGGACGTCTGTGTAGGGAAGGAGTACACATTTCCTTCACCCTCCAGACCTCTAAATCTAAGTAAGTTTCTTGGTGCCACTTTATATTGATGCCTTAGACATTTATTTTAAGCATACTTTCCCAGTTTTTATAAAGCAGAAATAAAACTTAAAGTACCCATTTAAAAATATATTTAGTATTTTTATTTCATCTTTTCAAGGATCATATATTTTCACCTCATTCTTGATCCTGTCTGAGAATCACTGACGTGGGAAGATTTTCTGTTGAATATTTTTAGACATCTATAACTCTGCTGTTAGGAATTCATGTAACAAGTAGGTGGAGACCTACTAAATGAGCTATTCTAATCTTAAAATCCCAAAGTGATTGGTCCAGTCCTACTCAAGGATTTAAGATTCTTCCTGGACAGCATTGTTAATCTTTTAGAAACTCTCTATTAGTTTTTTACCTGTAAGTAGTAAACTTGCAGTCTTTGTTTAATTTTGGGTTAGCTTCTTAGTGTTTACAACTATTATTAACAATGGATAAGATTATGATAGGTGCATACAGCACTTTCTAATTCACGTAAACTAGTTAAACTGCACTAAAGTTAAAGAATGGAAAAAATATGTGAACATACGAACCTCAGAACTAAGTGTCTTGGCAGGATATTGGACCAAGAGTCGGAATGCCTGTGGTTAAGGGAAGGGTACTGATATCGGTGATTTTTTTATTGACAGTCTACATGCCAGGCATTTTACATATATTATTCCAGCAGTCCCCAACCTTTTTGGCACCAGGGACCATTTTCATGAATGATAATTTTCCACTGACGGGGCGGGGGGATGGTTTCAGGATGATTCAAGTGAATTACATTTATTGTGCACTTTATTTCTAGTATTCTATTATTTCTATTATTATTTTATTGTAATATATAATGAAATAATTATACAACTCACCCTAGGTTGGGGACCCCCCATTCAAACCCAGTTTGGCCATTTACAAGTTGCGTTATCTTGGACATGTTCCTTAATAGTTTTGTACCTCAATTTTCTCATTTGTCAAAATGAAACCAAAAAACCAAAATATTCTTAGAGTTATTTTGAGGATTAAAAAATTGCATATACCCTAGTACTCTGGAAGGCCGAGACGGCAGGATCGCTTGAGCTCAGGAGTTTGAGACCAGCCTGAGCAAGAGCAAGACCCCATCTCTACTAAAAACAGAAAAATTAGCCAGGCATCGTGGTGTGTGCCTGTGGTCCCAGCTACTCAGGAGGCTGAGGCAGGAAGATCTGGCAAGCCCAGGAGTTTGAGGTTGCAGTGAGCTACTATGACGCCATGGCACTCTATCCAGGGTGACAGAGCAAGACTCTGTCTCAAAAAAAAAAAAAAAATTACATGTACCTTGTTAAGACTAGTGCCTGGCACAAAGTAAACACTATGTGAATGTTTGCTATTAACATCTCTCACTGAAGAGGATACCAAGGTTCTGAAAAGCTAGAGAACCAGGCCATGGTAGATGAACTTATAAGAGGATGGATTTGAAGTCCACACAATGTTCTCTATTCCAAGCAGTTTCTCATTTTAGTCTTGGCTCTATGTTTAGCTAACATTGTAATCTTAGGTAAGTCACTTAATACCTCTGGGCTTGGTTCATCATTTATAAAACAAATGTGTGGGGGTTAACATTTATGGTCCCATTCAATTCTAATATTCCATAGATTGTATTATGAGCTTAGGTAACCAATGAACACTTACTTGGCCGCTGGGAAAATTTGTTTTTCTCTAGAAACAGGTAGAGACTGAAATAGGTAGCCCTAGGCATGTGGTGGATAGTCATTCAAAGTGCATAGTAGAATTATACGTGGAAGGTTCCCCCATGGTGAGAACAGTTCACCCCCGCGCAGTTGGGTTTAAGGTGTTTCAGTATCAGGTAGCCTACGCCCCAGGCTTGGGAAGGGAAGAACTTTTCACTCATTTTGTTAAACTAGAATATAGGGGATAACCTAAATTCACCTGACAATAGTACAAAAACAAAATAAATGAATGTTGGACAAACTTAGGCTTTGGTTAAGACAGGGATGAATGAAAAGGGGAAAGCTTTTGAGATTTTTGAAGCCACACGAGGGAGAAAACCCATGACTGCCGTGAAGTTTTCTTAGGCACTGGAGAAAAAAATTAGGTGGCACCAAAGTTATTTGACACCAGCAATCTGGAAGACAGTAAACATAGTTTTATTCCAAATGCTGAGTCATACTTATGGTGACTAGGAGAAACACTCAAGACTCTAACTTCCCTGAGATCTTGGTCTTCAGTAGCTTGCCTTCTGCTGAAATAATTACTTCATGTTTTTAAACTCGGTTATGGTCAGTGCTTCCCTTCCCATACCCCTACTTAGATTTTCCCCCTTTTAGCTTCATGAGCTAAAAGAAGCAATAGCAGGTGTTTGTTGAGAAGGGAAGATTTTTAAAAATAAATTGTTTGTAGACTTATGATAGCATAATACTTAATTTTGAAGAGCAATTCCTAAATTAGTGATTATGCCCATCCCCCCATAAAATTATCTTAATAATAAAAATAAAAGGCTTAGGCATATGGGAAATTGTGCTCCTGTTAGATAACTCAATCAGCAACCAGACTCTTTCAGTGCAATTCTTGCTATACTAAGAGCAAGTCACAGGGGCAGAGATAGGGAGGCTGAAAGCTACTTTAGGTACTCATAAATAGTATCCTTAAAAAATGTTTTAAAATGTTATGTGTCAGGCTAAAAAGAAAAATATTTTATATTTGGTTTTTATATTTGATTCCCTTTAGAAAATGTTGATGGAGTAAATAGGGAATAATTTTCGATTTTATAAGTTTCTGTGAAATCTTAAAGCAAAAATATCATAAATCTCTGCATTTTGAAATTATCTAGTCTTCATTTTTAAAAGTTAACAACTTTTAAAATATGTTCTAAATAACTTACACTCTGATTACAAGCCAGCAATGTTTTTATCCAGTAAATGAAAATACCTACTATACAACAGTTTCCTATTTATTTTATTATTTATTTTAGAGACAGGCTGGAGTGTATGGTGCAGTCATAGCTCACTGCAGCCTCCAATTCCTAGCCTCGAGCGATCCTCCCACCTCAGCCTCCCAAGTAGCTGGGACTTAAGGCAGGTGGCACCACACTCAGCTAATTAAAAATTTTTTTTGTTCAGACAGGGTCTCAAATTCCTGACCTCAAGTGATCCTCCTGCTTTGGCCTCAGCCTCCCAAAGTGCTGGGATTACTGGTGTGAGCCACTGTGTCTGGTCTAGTTTCCTATTTATTTTATTTTATTCAAGGCAATAGTTGAGATTAGACTTGTATATGGAAAGTGGGGAAGTGGGAAATGTAGAGCAGAGGTGGGTGGTTTTGAAAAAGATTCAGAGTGAATTGCAGGCTGCTCAGTTTAGCTTCCGGGTCTGTCCTCCTTTACCCTCCTCCCATACAACAACTTGTTCCTTCCGTGCCCTTCCTGCATCCCACCAGGTGCCTACGACCTTCTGCTTTCCTTTGGTTGCTTTGGACTCCAACTTTGGCAAGAGAAATCATATCCAATGCTCTTGACTTTTCTCTCTCTCCTCCCACATCCTACCTCCTACCCTCTACCTCCTCCCATATCCTAATCAGACCCAGGGTCTGATGGATGGTCTTGGGTCATTGATGAGAACTGGATCCCTGCTGGCCTGTTAGCTAGCAAGGTGACTCGGACCTGTGGGGAAATTAAACAGCAGCCATAGCAGGTCCTGAGACAAATCCTTCACCTAAGCATTCGTTTCAAACCAATAAACACTTAACCATCTGTTATGTTACTGGCACTGTGCTAGGCACCAGAGTGTAACAGATGGTTTCCATTTTCCAAGCACTGAACTGTTCTGGGAGAATTAGTGGGAAGGAAATCCAGGCCTGGAACCCCATTCAACCAGATTATTCCTTTTCTAGGTAACATGTTGCACTTTCAGATAATAAATATTTGGGATTTGAAAAAAAAAAATGTGGAAAGCATTGCTTGATATGTGGATGACCTAAAGGGGGGAAAAAGAACCTGAGGCGAATTTAATATAAGTAGAGAATTTATTTGAGCCAAGTTTGAGGACTGCAATTCCTCAAATTGCCCTGAATATATGATCCAATTGGCAGCAGTTACAAGTGGGTTTTTAAAGGAAAAGTACAGGCAGTTCAAAGCTGTTCACGAATAAGTTACATAAAATAAACATAAGCTTTTGATTGGCTATACATTGTTTTTTTGTATCACAAATTATAGGAACAGGAAGATCAAGGGTAAGGTTGCTAATCGAGAACAAAATGCCTTTAAACAATTGCCCCAGGCATGGGTGTGGGGTGTGACTAAAGTGCCATACTGGTCTCTCAAGGCATGATAAATTTTGCATACTTCACATAGTTCCGACTGCTCTGGGCAACTTTCTTTCCTCAATTACTAGGCCTGGAAGCTCTGGCTACATATTAGGATCCCTCGGGGGAGCCTTTAAACAGTGGCGCTCAAACTTTAGTGTGCATCAGAACCGCCTGAAGGGTTAAATCTGGTAGCTCAGCCCTAGCCCCAGAGTTTATGAATCAGGTAGTCTGGAGTCAAGTAGAGAATTTGCATTTCTATCAAGTTTTCAGGTGATGCTGAAGCTGCACTTTGAGAGCCACAGTTTTAAAACATGAGAATTTCCAGGCTCCACCTTCAGACTGATTGCCTGGGTGTGGGGATGGGAATCTGGCATTATTACCTTCGTCCTCCAATTAAAATGTGTATACAAGGGTGAGAGGCACTGTTCCACTGGATGGACTGTGGTTGGTTTCCCGAAGTTACTATGAATTTGGGAACTAATGAGTATACTTATAATTCTGGGTCAATTATCGGGATTCGGCGGTATTTAAGGACATTAAATAAATGACAACTGCTTTTAAAAAACACCACTGCGATTTTTATGCAAACTAATTTGGCCGCCTTCCTTTGGAAGGCCTTTCCGACCATCCCCTGGATATTTTCCAATGCCACGGTAGACACGTTCTTAGTACAGCACCCAGAGTTCTTCAGAGGAAGTCTCTTCAATGAGAGGGGTCCATTTCAACCCCGTCCGCGCAGTCCCTGGGTCCCCTCGGGCTCCCCTAGCCCTTGTAGTTCCAACAAGTGAGCTGGGCATGCTCAGTGGACAGGGTCGGTTTTGGGGGGTGCAAGTGGGAAGGAAGCCTGCTGCTCCGCTGCCGGGGCTCACCGTCTCCCCCCACCTGTACGAGGCTGGGCTGGAGGAGACTGTGCTCAGCTCCCCGCACCCCGGTGCTTGGGCTTGGTCTTCCCTGCGGGTCCCCGCGCTGTCACTCAGGCGAGTGGCCAGGAGGCCTAGCGTGCCTCCTGAGCGCGCGGGGGGAGCCGGGGCGAGGGCTTTGGCTCCGATCGCGGGGTCCCAGGGGTCCGCCCGCCTCCCAGACGCGTTTTTAGGCCCAGGGAAGCCTGCCTGCCGGGAGGTGCGGAGTAGGGGAAGCCAGATCCGGGGCGGGCGACGAGAAGTCCTCAGGTAAGCCAGTCCCGCCAGCGTGCAGGCGGCCGAGTGTCTCCCGTCTCCCAGGCAGATGGCCAGGGCGGCCCGCAGGGGGGAGGGCACAGGAAACCGGACACCGCCACCGTCTTCTCCCGGCCTAGCCCAACTGAGGCTTTCGGGGCTGGAGTCAGGCACGGCCAAGGCGCAAAGCAGAAACTGCAGCCCGGGGCGAGGTCATCGCGTCCGCCGCGGCGCGGCCCCACCAGGCAGGACCTGTGTCCCCGTGTCCCCACGTAGTCACGTTCATTGGGCGGCGGAGATTTCGCTTGCTAGTCGCCCGCTGGTTTGCAACGCTTCCCCCCAAGCCCGGCCCGGGTTCCCGCCTCCGCTTCCGTGTTTCCCGGCTGGGCCGGGGGAGCCCGGGCCGAGGGATCCCGGCTGGGTGTGGCGCCGCGCCGCCAGGGTCAGCCCTCGGGAGGGAGGAGGCGCAGGAGCGGGAGGAGGAAGTCGCGGAGGAGGCGGGGGCGCGGCGTCGCCGGGCGCGTCGGGTGACTCCGGCCCAGCCCGCCCGGGTGACACCCACGCGCCTCGCTGCGAGCACCAGGGCCGAGTGTCTGATTCTGGGGGGAGGCAGACTCCGCCCTGGCTGGAGGAACTGGGTGCTCTTGCTTGCTGTCCCCTCGCGCTTGAGGATAAATCTCAGGTGTGTACTTCCTGGGAGACCCCTTCCTCAGTCCCCAGGCTTCTGGAGGGAGCGGTCCCTTTCTGACCGGGAAGAGTCTTCTGGGACTCCAGTGTTGCTGTAGGTGGTGGCGGGAAACTGGGGACAGATTTAGAATTTCTCTCCACCGACAGATGGACTCGTTCTTATCTAGGGTTTAGTTGTTCACATTTTTGAGGGGGTTAGGGTGTAATACATTTGTAATCCACTTAGTAAAGTGGTAGGACTTTTGGGCGAAGGTTGGTATCTCATTGAAAGTTTATGCAAACTTTTAGCGTGGGGAACTGTGTAGCCTGATAGGAAGGACTGTTGCTCCCTTCCGAAACGAGGGTGGGAACGATTCTGGAAGAGGGCTGAGGCGTCTTTGAGAAACTCAGCTGCTGGAGTGTGGCCGTCCTAGGAGGAAATGGAAGGCGTACGCTGATGAACTGAAAACAGCCTCTACGCCCCACGTAGTAACTTTTACGAGCAAAAATATGCAAAGAGTGCTTTGGCAGGAAGGTAGCTGGGTAAATGAAAGTGTAGCTCTTAGCAGATGATCTTTAGTCTGGCTTCCACCCTGGGTAGAGGAATATTAACTCCCAGAACAGCCATCCTTGAGTTCTAAAGTGATTTACAAACACAAATTCTCACGAAGTGTTAATGACATGGGCAGTCCAAATCATAGCAAACATTATAAATATCATAGGAGTCCGCTATAGAAATAGCTAGCAGCAAATTTAGTCAACTTACAGTTGTATAAAATAGCTGAGGGAAGGAAGTTGGTAAGTCACACTGAGTCTTTATTGCTTAAAACAAAACTTAGTGTTTTGCATATGTTCCAAGTTTAAGAGATGTGAAGTTTCTTTTTGGAGTGTGGAGGATACTGGTAGCTGTCACGCTGGGGCCAGGCACTTCTTGGTAGCTACTGACCACTCTAGTCTCTGAGTCCTACAGTTCTTGCTGGCCATCCATGACAGCTGGATGCCATTGCCCAAGGGGGACCATGCGCAGCCTGGGGAACCTTGTGATGTGGATGTTGAAATCCCTCTGTGTTTCTCATTTCTCACAGGGGCTTTATATCAAGTTACAGCACTCCCTTGATTTTTACAAATCAGCTCTTCAAGTAATGCAGCAATAGTATAGTGAATAGTGGATTAAAAGATGGGATTTCTGGGCTTGAGAATCAACATTATTGTAACAGTCCATTCTGATAGCTCAGAGTCACTTTATGAGGAAATTCTAAGCAGTCTTAGAGTTGTCCTTCTTTTCCCTCCCTCTGATTTATTAAAAGATGCAATGACTTGGTTCAGTTATTGACAAGGGGGCCACAGTGTTGCCAATTGTCAGTGGGTCTTACTCCCCCCTTTTGATTTTTGTTACTATTTAATCTAATTATATTGAAAAGATGCCATTATCATTGTGCATCACTCATCTTGGCAATCTATTTTAACTTTAACAACTGTCCTGTTTGGTTATTTATTTGTTTTTTGCCTTTCACCATTAGACTATAAGTTCTAGGAGAGTAGGGCTTGGTCTGTCTCTCACACTTTGTTTTCTTTCTTCTTCTTCGTCTTTTTTTTAAAGAGATAGTGTTTTGGTCTGTCACCCAGGATGATGTATAGTGGTGTGGTCATAACTCAACTGCAGACTTGAACTCCTAGGCTCAAAGAGATCTTCCTGCCTCAGCTTCCAACGTAGCTAGGACTACAGGCATGCACCACCATGCCTGGCTATTTTTTAATTTTTGTAGAGACGATCTCACTCTATTGCCCAGGCTCTTCTCTGACCTCAAGTGGTCCTCCTGCCTCATCCTCCCGAAGTACTGGTATTATAGGCATCAGCCCCGATGCCTGGCTTGTCTCACACACTTTCAAATCTCTAATACCTAGGGTGGTGACTAGCTTGTAACAAGTGCTCAATAAATGTTTCTCCATAAGTGACTGAACTGTAGAACAAACTCTAGCTGAGTGTACTGGGAGAGAAAAACAAAGACTGTGGCTTTAGTTAATCTATTTAAACTCATGAAACCTCAATTGTCTCATTGGTAAAATGTGGATAATGACATATGTCATGTGTACAGTTGCGAATGATGGACCCGCCAGATAGTAGACTTCAAAATATTAGCTTCCTTCTTTCTTATATGTTTTCTTCTTAAATTCAAATAGAAAAATTTGGGCAAAGAATAGAGTTAGCTTGATAATTCAGCTCTTGTGTGTTGTACATGAATTATCCAGTCCTTCTTGCCTTTAATTTGGGGTGTGTGTGTGTGTGTTGGGGTGGAGGGATTAGGTGGGTGGAGAGAGGTGAATTAGTGGTGGCTGTGGTCATTAGAGACAGGAAGCAATCTCCAGGTCATTATCCAATTTCTCCTTTATAATTTTTGAATGCAACAATGCTTCTGATTAGGTTTTCCAAAACTTGATTCTTTCTACTTGTCAACACCCGACTCACAGGGCTGTCCTAAGTGCAGAGACAACACTTGAAAAAGAGCACGATAAATCAAATTATGCATAGCACTTGGGTTCTTAAATGAAGTTTTTAAATGAAGTCTTGTGCAGCATTATATAGTAATAAGTGCTAGATAAAGAAAAAGTATGGTTATCCTCTTTTGAGAAACTTAGAGTTTGTTTAACAAGGTAAAATATATAGATGTAAAATGATTGGAGACCAATATAAAATCTTGCATAATCATTTACCTAGTGGTAGGATGTTGGTTATAACTGATGTGGTAACGGAAGGAAGAGGTTAATACAGGCTCAACTAATTAATAATTGGAGACAGCTTCCTGGTGAAGGGAATGTCACTTTAGTAAAACTTAAAGTCTTTAGAGAGACTTGAAGTTTCCTGGAGATTACAGCAGAAGATCATCTGTGTTTCAAGTGTTTGCTATTTTGTACTTCATTGTGTGAAAAAGCCAACACAATCATGTACTCTCAAAAATGATCTTTCTGTGGAAAATTATGAGAAATCTTCAATAAAATTATATATGTGCACGAAATAATACTTTTCACTCTGTCTCTAAAGTTTAAAGCCCAGAATTGGTGTTAGAAATTATAACTCTTTATTCTTGTCACTTTTAACACACTTGCTTAAAAATGTGTCGGATGGCCTGCCTGTTCGTCTATCCAGTTGTGACAATGGAATATATTTTTTATCTGAGTTGTCAGGGGAAAATTATTAGTCATCAGGGCTCTGACTCCCCACAATTAGCTACATTCAGGATTATGGTTATGGGAGATAGGGAAGGACTGAATAGAGCTAAAAGAAGAAGAAGATAAAGTAGGTTTTAATTGCTCATCAAAATACTTAGATAATTCCACCATGTCTTACCACCTTTGAGATAAGAAGAAAACTTGGAAGTGGTGTGTTACGGGAAGAAGAAACTAACAAAAGGTATGTTTTACATTACCTTGTTTTAGAATTGTTGATCTGATGGGTGAAAGAAATGTAAGAGAGAGAGAGATGTTCAAATTCAACGCCAACTGAGAAAGACAAGGGCCAATGTGGCTACAAGCCAGGAAATCCCTAACAACTAGACCTCTTCCTGTGATACATGACCAGGGATTGATCTCCGGAACATTTAAGAAAAAGGAAGCAAGAGATGTTGATGGTTTGAATACCTGAGGATGTTTAGATAATGATTGTGGGTCAGAGTTTGTCCAGAATTTTAATTTATTTCCTGACATGAATGTGAATGTGTTCTTTTAAAGTTTTTTTTTTTTTGCTTGTTTCAGGATTTCATCTTTTGTTGGAGGTTCTTACTGGTTCATCTGGGCTGTGTATTTCTTCCTACATCATACTCGTGCTTTTGTTTCCCATTTTTCAGTTTAGAATTTTATGTTCTTTTAAAATCAGATTTCTGATTTATGTAGCAAAAATATGGTTTCTGATTTTTTAGGTCAAGCTTTGGTTCTATTAGTTTACAGAATTAATGGGAAAAAATTAATTAATAGGTGTCTCGCTCTCAACTAAAAATTTATTGTGACATATTGTGATATATAATAATATGAAATATATTATTCTCCAATTCCTGAGTCAAGAACTTCTAAGACCCTTGGAGTCTTTAGAGTGATGAGTGTCTTTTTCTATACTAATGAGATAACAGGTGACTCTTGGTGGGCCCCTAGTTAGCTTCAGGATGGGAATGGGGGCTGGTGCCTTAGGAGCCAGCTGTCTGTGTGATTAGAGGGCTGGAAGTTTCAGCCTCATCCTAGACCTCTGGGGAGAGAGGAGGGACTGGAAATTGAGTCAATCACCAGCGGCCAATGATTTAATCAATCATGCCTACCTAATGGAGCCTTCATAAAAACTCTAAATTATGGGGTTCAGAAAGCTTCTCAGTTAGGGAATACACAGAGGTGCTGGAAGGCTGGTGTGCCCGGAGAGGGCATGGAAGCTCTGTGCCCATTCCTCCATACCTTGCACTGCGCACCTCTTCCTGTGGCTGTTCATTTGTATCCTTTGTAATATCTTTTGTAATAAACTGGTAAACATTAATAAAGTGTTTTCCTGAGTTCTGTGAGCTGTTATAGCAAATTATCCAATCTGAGGAGGGGGTTTTGGGAACCCCCAATTTGTTTTTTTTTCTCTTTTCTCTCTCTCTTTTTTTTTTTTGAGACAGAGTCTCGCTCTGTTCCCTGGTCTGGAGTGCTGTGGTGTCAGCCTAGCTCACAGCAACCTCAAACTCCTGGGCTCAAGCTATGCTTCTGCCTCAGCCTCCCGAGTAGCTGGGACTACAAGCATGCGCCACCATGCCCGGCTAATTTTTTCTATTTTTCGTTGTTCAGCTAATTTCTTTCTATTTTTAGTAGAGATGGGGTCTCACTCTTGCTCAGGCTGGTCTCAAACTCCTGACCTTGAGTGATCCTCCTGCCTTGGCCTCCCAGAGTGCAAGGATTACAGGCGTGAGCCACCGCACCGGGCGAGAACCCCCGATTTGTAGCCAGATCGAACAGAAGTATGGATTATCTGGTATCCACTATTTTCAACTGGCATATGAAGTTGGGGGCAGTTTTGCGGGACTGAGCCCTTAACCTGTGGGGTCCGCACTAGCTCTGTGCAGTTAATGTTAGAATTGAATTGTATTATAGGACATTCATTTGGTGTCCCCAGAGAATTAGAGAATTGGTTGATGTAGAAACCTCACACATTTGGTGTCAGAAGTGTTGTGAGTAGGGAAACGTTTCTTCTTTAAATATATATTAACAAAACTTGTAGACATTATTTGGGGACATCTTTTAATTATTCAGGCAAAATAAAATAATTACTCATGTACTATATATTTTTTTTTAACAATGAGATACTGTCAAAGTGTGGGTGCTTTTAGAACAATGACTGCTTAATTTAGGTTTTTCAAGCCTTATATTTTTCAAATAGTGACATGTCCTTTGTGGAACTCATAATTGATTGCCTATATATATCTTTCTATAAAAAGTTTTAATATAGAGGGAAAAACAAACCTCACAAACTATAAGAGAGACTGTTTTCTGCAAATGAGATTTCTATTATAGAAGCTGCTACTGTCAAATGAAATGGCCTCTTAGAATGGCTTGGTGACGGCGAGTGACATGTGCAGAATGCTTTATTACTTACCTTATATCCTCTGGTGACCACTAAGGCAAGGGACAAACTTCAGGTTGTTATATACATATGAGGAACAAAAGTTTATGTTCAAGATAAACATATTAGGAAAATTTTGATCACATTTCATGCCTTTTTTTTTTTTGAGACAGAGTCTCACTCTTTTGCCCTGAGTATAGTGTGGTGGCATTGTTAGCCTAGCTCACAGCAACCTTAAACTCCTGGACTCAAGTGATCCTCTTGCCTCAGCCTCCCAGGTAGCTGGGGCTATAGGTGCACACCATGACACATGGCTAATTTTTCTATTTTTAGTTGAGATGGGGTCTCACTCTTGCTCAGGCTGGTCTCGAACTCCTGAGTTCCAGCAATCCTCCTGCCTCAGCCTCCCAGAGTGCTAAGATTACAGACACGAGCCACTGCACCTGGCCTCATGCCATTTTTATTTCAAGAAAACACGGTAAGCTTCTAAACGTACTTCAGAATTGATAAAAATAATACAATTCAGAGTACTAGGTTTCAAAAGTCATTTTCCTTTTATTTAAACTGAATAAAGGAAGGATGTTTTGTTTCATTGTGGTAATGCCAAAACTACTTTGATCATGTCATGTTCTGCTCCACCCTTCCTTGCTCTGCCCTATTGGATAAAGTTCCAAATATTTGTCTTGGAGTTAATGGACTTCTCCAGTCTTGCCCCAAATAGTAAAGTTCTGCCCTTATCCTCTCTGTGATCCAGCCAAATTGGACTAATTGGAAATTCCCCAAATCTATCTTATCCCTACTGCTGCTCCTATGCTAAAAATGCTCTTCCTTCTACTTCACCTTTTTGAAATCCTACCAATCTTTGAGAGCCTTGACCACTGGCTACCAGTTTTCCCTCAAAGCTTCTGTCAGAAGTGTCTTACACATTTACTAAACCCTTCAACTACTCTTTCTATGCCACTCACAAGTCCCTTATAGACCCCTATGCATTGTAGTTATTTGCAAACATGCATATGACCCCGTGGAAGGTCAAACAGAACAAGGCTGGATCTTACATAGTTTTATAGACCTCACATGCCTAATCCAAGTGCCTTCCTCATGGGTGAAACCTTGTAAATAGTTTGCTTGAATGAGTGCCTCATAATTGAGTCATCCCTTAATTATCCAAGAAATAAGTGATAAGAATGGGTTGGCTTTGATTGATTGGACAGCAGATGACACATGGGCAGTTGGATTTCAGATAATCAATTCAACTGGATACTTTAAGCTTTATATTTTTTAGACCTCTCTTTTCTCACTAGACATATAGCAGTTTTAATATTTTAAGGATTTTTAGGAGAGAGAAAGGAAATTACTACAGGTGGACTGACATTATAAAAGGAATGCCCGAAGCAAACCAGTGCAGAATCTCCCGATGACGAGGTCACTTGATGTCCAGTGAGGGCTCAGCACCTCCTAGGGCTCCCTTCTCCGCTGATTTCACCTTCTTCCCCCTGCCCACCCACCTAATCCAATCTCTTAAGAAGGAATCTGGAAAATTAATTTATAACAAGATGATTGATAAAAATTACCTTGTCATCCTTATGAAAGATCTCTGGATTCTAAGGCAGCAAAACCTTGGGGACCATTTATGTTGGCTAGGTCTAAGGAGACTTTGGGGAGCAGTATTTATTTCTGAGCATCCCTGAAGTCACATAATAGTCACGTAAGTGTGGTGTTGGTCAATCTCTGCAACTTTCACCTTTCTCCTCTGTAAAACGGGCTGCATGAATTTAAAGTCCATAAAAAGCATGAAGTGTTTTATTACTCTTGTCCTGCCTAAGAGGAAGCCAGTCTTGGCTAGTGAGTTCTGTTCACCTCTGGGCTCTGGCCTAACTTTTCCTCTTATTTCTTGGAGTTCTGGGTTTTTTTCTAAGCCTCTCCAGATGTCACATTCATATCCAGAGGATGCCACATTCCTTGTATCTCCCTCCAGTATTATGGTCATAGAATCCATCATAATAAGTATATTTTCACTTTTTTCTTTCATTATGTTTGCTAGTATTAACCCCTTTCCCCCATCCCAGCTCACCGTTAAGTAGCTGGGATACTTACTAGATTCACAGAATTTTAAAATAGGAAGGCACTTAGAGATTTAACCCAACCCTGTTTTTTTCATATTAATAATAAATAATAATGCTAAGTATTTATTGAGCAACTGCCATTTTCTAGGCAGTGTGCTGAGGACTTTGTGTACAATATTTCATGTATTAAGTGAGCCCTGTCATATCAGTGAGCAGAGGCCCAGAAATTAAGTGACTCACTCAAAGCCATATATGTAGTTATTTTCTGGTGTGGCAGGAACTCCTTTGAAAACTGTAAAGAAATAATAAAATCAAGAGATACTTCTACTCCCATTTCTGTAATGTATTTCCTGATTTTTGCTACTTTGTATTCCTCTGTGCAACTCACTTAACTTTGTCTTTTAAGACTTACACTTCCTAATACTTTACCCTGTGGTTCAAAAGTTTCCACCAGTGATGGCCACTCAGTTGAACCCGTAGCACAGCATGCCTGTCTAAAACAATATTCCTTGTGATTTGACTTCTAGGAACTCAGGACATTGTTAAAATTTTCTTAGTCTTCATGTATGTAGAAACAGCCTGCAACTTGGTATCAGTCTGCTTTGGTACTGGAAAAATGAAAACAATCATGCAAATAGGGGTACATACAAATTTATGTTTTCCAGCTTTAGCCATGAGGCAAGTCTTTTACTTGTTTCTAGACAGCACCTTTTTCCATTTCTTGCTGTGATTTTTCCAAACCTTCAGCGTTTTCTTTGAGTTTTTTTTTTTTTTAAATCTCACCTGTACATTTCTTTACCAGAAGATGATTGTTAGTGGCTAGGGCAGACTAAACTGTTAGAACAGAAAGACCTGAGAATAGGTAAAAGCTCAAAGGCAAGGTTGGTGGATGCTGGTTCAGGCACTCTGTATTCTTCCATTTTGTGACTCAGCCATCCCACAGGGCTTTGTTTTCAATTACATCCAGCTAGTGGAAGGTGAAAGGGAAGAAGCATATCCACTTTCTAAACACGTAGTCTTTTTTTTTTTTTTTTTTTTTTTTAACAGATAGGGTCTCTCTCTGTCTCCTGGGTTATAGTGCAGTGGCATGATCACAATTCACTGCAACCTTGAACTCCTTGGCTCGAGTGAACCTCCTGCCTCAGCCTCCGAAGTAACTAGTACTACAGGTGCGTGCCACCAGACCCAGCTAATTTTTAAATGCTTAGTCTTGACATGAATGTATCAGTTTCACTCATATACTGTTGGCTAGAAGTCTCTAGTGTAGTGACACTTACCTGCAAGGGAGATTGGCAAATGTAGTGTAGCTGGGAGACCAGGAAGAAGAGAATACAGGTTTTTGGTAAAGAGTTAGCTGTCCCCTTTGCTGTGTCCTTACATCCTACTATACTGAGAAAACAGAGATATCATATTATACTTAGTATCATATCATACTTAATATCTTGCTCTCCTTTCCATATTTTCCCTGTGTCTGAATCCATCAACTCCCTCATTAACCCCCCACTTAGAAGTGGTTATCCAAAGTTAATGATTTCCCCAATGCTCTGGATCCCCCATCCATTCAGATACCTTATTCTATAAAATTTCTCCACGTTCACCTACATTTCAAATTTTACAAGAATGCTCAAGAATCTCCCATCACAAAATAAGCAAGACTAGTAATGAAAACTGTTCCTTCATCCTGTACTCCCCTCTAGCTACGTGCTCTCTTTCTCCTTTCCTTCAAGCTATACTTCCTCACAGTACATGTTATGTGTTATTTTTCTACTTCTTCACTTTCCATTCACTCCAGAACTGTTGGAAAGCTGGCTCCAAGCTCAGATGAATCTGTTCTTGTTAGGATTATTGGTGACCCCCTGACTGGCAGATCAATGGGATTTTATTACTTAAAATTTCTGTGATTCTGTCCATTCCCTCCTTTGTGAAACCGGATTTTCATTAGGCTACTGTGACACCTAGTTTTCTCTTGGACTACTCCTTATGGACCTCTCTGTAGGTTCTTTCTTTTGATATTGGAATTTCCAGGTTATGTCCTTAGTACCCTGTTTTCTTTTTGTTGATGTTTATTGCACCGTGTTTATCAATATCCCCGAATTCAGTAAATCCCAAATCAATGTCCCCAACCAGACCTCTTCCCTGAGGTCAGACATTTCCACTTGGGTTTGCCCCGGACTTGTCATGTCTTCCTCCTTCTCCCCGATGCTGTTTCTTTTCTCACTGAAGAGCACCACCGTCTTTTCTTTCACCACCTACATCATCTGTTCATTCATTAGGTCTATCAATCACCTAATACATGCCAGGAAGTTTTCTACGAATTAAGATTATAATTGTATACAAAACAGATATAGTTTCTGCTCCTGTGTAGCTTACATTCCAGTGAGAGGGGAGCAATAGTGATTAAATAAAGAAGAGATATGAGATGATGAGAGCTATATGATTATTTTGGATTTAAATGGTTTGGGAAGGTTTCTCTGAGGAGTTGCCATTTGAGCTGAGTCCTGAATGACCAGAAGGAGGTTTACACGCAAAGATGAAGAGCAGAGCATTTCAGGTAGGCGAGACAGCTGGTGCCAAAACCCTAATAGTAACCCTGATGAATTTGACAGCAGAAGGCAAATAAACCTGGAACTGAGTGACTGAGCATGAGAGGTGTCTGTATTAGCACCCTGTAGCTGCTGTAACAAATTACCACAATCTTGGTGGCATAAAACTATAGCATTTATTTTCTTATAGTTTAGGAGGCCAGAAATCTGAAGTTAGTTTTATTGTGCCAAAATCAAGGTGTTGGCAGGCCACACTCCCTCTGAGCCTCTAGGAGAGGATCTGTTCCTTGCCTTTTGTAGCTCATCGTGGCTTCTGGCATTCCTGGCTTGTGGCTGCATCACTCCAATCTCTGCTTGGATGGTCACATTGTCTTCTCCTCTTCTATATGTGTCAAATCTCCCTCTGCCTCCTTCTTATAAGGATACGATGTGATTGCATTTAGGGCCCACCCTGGTAATTCAGAATAATCTTTTTATTTCAAGATCCTTAATTTAATCACATTTGCAACTCTTTTCCAGGGATTATGATGAGGATACCTTTTGGGCACCATTATTCAACCTACCACAGTGTCCAAGAGAAGCTTTAAAAAATAGCAAGGGCCAGATTCTAGTAGGGCTTTATAACATAAGGTAGGATGTTTAGATTTCATTTTAAGGAGATAGAAGCTATTAGAGGATTATTGCAGGTGTGTGACATGATGCTCTTTTGCTATAAAACAGTATCAAAATATTTTTTTATTGTACTTGTCCAAGAAGAAACATTTAATTAAAATTAATTAATTAAAAACTTAATTTATCCTTAGCAAGGAGTATTGTATACTAAGAAATAAGATTTTCTTGGGTAGAGTTGAGTTTTGAAGGGCCATAAACAATTGTAATATATAATATTTTTTCCTCTGCCAAGAACCAATTGTGGGTGATATTGCTGTCAAAGACTATTCTGGATGTTAAAAGCAGACAGAAATTTGGGAGGTGGGGGAAGAAACATTAGAAATAGGACTCCAGTTAAGTCCATTTAAGAGTCTATTTTAGTGGCCCAACTGTGAAATTATAGTTCTATGGGCAACCATGGTATTAACAACGAGAAGTAGATAGATTTAGGGTATGTTTTTGAGATAGAATTAGTTGAATGAACTTACTGATAGATTAACTATCTAGAGGGAGGAAAGAAGAATCAAAAAAAAGCTTACATTTTTTACTTGACCAGCTGGGCCATTCACAAGGGGAGAATTAGGAGGGAAGCAGATTGAGGGAAGATAGAAAGTGTTCTGTTTTGGGGCCAGGCACAGTGGCTCAAGCCTGTAATCCTAGTACTTCAGGAGGCCGAGGCAGTAGGATCACTTGAGTCCAGGAGTTCAAGACCAACCTGAGCAACATAGTAAGACACTGTCTCCACCATGATGACGCATGCCTATAGTCCCAGCTACTTGGATGGCTGAGGCAGGAAGATCATTT
Source organism: Propithecus coquereli (assembly GCF_000956105.1). NCBI lineage: Eukaryota > Metazoa > Chordata > Mammalia > Primates > Indriidae > Propithecus > Propithecus coquereli. The sequence goes on from NW_012140191.1 coordinate 2,654,572, forward strand.
GAGTCCAGGAGTTTGAGGTTGCAATGAGTTATGATAACAATGACACTACTGCATTCTAGCCCAGGCAACAGAGTGAGGCCCTGTCTCAAAAAAAAAAAAAAATAAAAGATATCTGTCTGGTGAAAGTGTTCTAGTGTTCTATTTTGGCTATATAAGTTTGAGGTGCTTATTAGACATTTCTTTGGAGATGTCAGTTAGACAATTGGATGAATGGAGTTTGGAGATTCTGAGTGGGATTCTGGCTGAGGATACAAAGCTAGGAATTATTTGCATTTAGGTCATATTTGATACTCGATGGAGTTACCTATAGAGAATGTATATAGAGAGAGGCCAGCCCTTGGAGCAACTATTACATAGAAGAAAAGTTACCAGTGAAAGAAGGAAACCAGGAGAGCATGGTATCTCTCTGAAGCTAAGAGTTCAAAATGTTTTAAAAAGGAGATGGATCTGCTATGCCAATATAGAGAATGCATTAGTGAAATGAAGCCATTTGTGATTTTGACAATTTGACTTACAGTTTTAGGAGAGGCTGGGGCAGAAGCTTATTGAATTGCATTGTGGAAATGGAGACAGTGCTTACAGACAACTCTTTCAAGAAGTTTTGTTGTGAAGGGAGGCTGGGAAATGGAATAGTTCTTGGGAGAAGATATTGGTAAGGGAAGGTTTGTTAGACCCAGAGGATAATACAGTGAATTTCTTTGCTGACAGAATGATTAAGTAGAGAAGAGAAGCTAATGAAGGCAAGAGAAAGTGATGGGTAATTTTAGGAGTGAAATTCCTGAAAGAGCCAGGAAGAGATGAGATCTGGGGCACAAATGGAGCGAAGGGTTGGTCTTTACTAGAAATAGGGATGTTTTATTTGTAGTAAAACAAAGGACTGCGGAGAGAGAATTGAGTACAGAGGCTGACAGGTCATGGTTTGGGTGGTGGGGAGATGGAGTTCTTACCTGATTGCTTCTACTTTCCTAATGAAATATGATGATGTTGGGGAGGGAATGGGTGAAGCAGGTTTGGGAAGAGAGATTCAAAATGACTATTTTGGAAACATCCTGGGGAAACATATAATAATAGGATTGCTGGTCCATGTGGATTGCCCATTAGAGATTTGCAGCCATGAATGTAAATTGAGGCCAGTTGTGGTTATGTGTTTTTCCATAGACAGTTTCTTTAGCTCTTTGGGTGGAGGTGTGGCTAGCTGGGCTTAACCAGTTTGGGGATTTACCAGGGAAGAAAGAAGCAGGAAGAGAGGAGTGAAGGAGTTAGGAGTGCTTGCAAGGGGAAGATTGAAATGCTGGACCTTTACCCTAAGCTAGGCAGAAAGAGAAGTGACTGATAGTAAAACAAAGTAGGGTCAGTGTATTGGAGGGTCAGGTAATGACATGATGGTAGAATGGAAACACCAGGGTAGAACAGATGATCTGGAGAGAAGGTGGAGTTCACCTGTGGGGTGCTTAAAGCTGAAGTCTCAAGAGTTGGTATTAACACAAATAATCATGATGCTCAAGTCAGGGGTTATGATGAGAGTGGGTGGCTGAGGTAGGGTTGAAGAACAGATCATCAGAGATGAGGTGGTTGAAGAATTGGAGCTTCCATGTAGATGTAGAAGACAGCAAGAATGAAGACAGAGATGAGTGCAGAAAGGGAAACAGCCAGGTGCTAAGGTTATCAGTGGTGAGGGGAAAACAACAGAACATGTGTACATGACAGCAAGAAGGGTTAATGGGTAGTAAAGTCTAATGGCATGAACTTCAAGATGTGTAAGAGTTTTGAAAGAGGGTGGAGAAGAAATTGGAAGGTGAACTGGAGAGACACTTAATCCATCTCCGTATCTTTGGGATATGAACAGGGTTGTCACTCAAAGTAATTAACTACTCAGCTGAAATGGGAACCTATAGACGCAGGTCTTCATAGGAGCAGGGTGCTGGGGGCTTTTTGTGAAGCTAGGTGTTAACTCTTTAATCTCTTCATCATAAGAAGTCCCAGGAAAGATGTTAGTTATCAACTGGTTCAGAGATGTTTTGATATTTTAGCAACTGGTACAGCCATCCTTATTTATACTGGCTAAAACTAGACTTAAATGTGAAAGTAGAAACAACCTCTCCTTGAAGGGATAGTGGGACAACAATGCTTTAGGGTTAGCCTGGTGAAAGGAACATTCAGAGAAGAGAATATAATGCTGTTTGGTGGGGACAGATTTTGAATTCCAGAGGGCACAATGGCAGGGAGGGAGGGAGGTCTGGGAAGGTGAGAAATGGGGCAAATTGGCTTCTGGTGATGACTGAGGTGAAGAGGATTGTGGAGCATGCTGGGGTTAGTCCTGGTGACGTCTTGGGGGAAATCGGTTGCAGACTTTGTGCCAGCTCCTGTTGACTTAGTGGCCAAGGGTGAGCAAAAGTCTTCTCAGAGTGTCTGCAGCCCAGGTCATCTCCTGATGTCCAGCTGGAGTATAAAGGACTACTTGGGGGACTGCTCTTAGGTGGCCAGTAGCACAAGGTACTCTTAGGGCCTCTTCTCAGGCAGGATGGTGATGTAACCCTTGGGGGAGGGGCCTTCCGGTTGGCAGCAGCTAAGGACGGCTGCTTCTGGGGGCAGTCTTCCCTCCAGAATGGATCTGGACTCTGTGCTCTTCCCTCTGTTATCACTGTCATTGTCTTAGTGTGGATGCTCTGGAGTTTACATCCAGTTTCCTGATTTCCCTGGAAACAGTCTGCTGATTTTCCTGCTCCCAGACTTACATCCTTTTAGCTTTTCTCCCAATACTTGGGGAATGAGGAATGAGGAAATGTGTTCTCTTATTTTTTATTCATTTTTTTTTTTTCCTTTAAGAGATGGGGTCTTGCTTTGTCTCCCGGGCTGCAGTGCAGTGGCGTGATCATAGCTCACTGCTACATTGAACGTCTAGGCTCAGACAATCCTCCTGCCTCAGCCTCCCGGGTAGCTGAGACTAGAGGCGCTCGTCACCACACCTGGCTAATTTTTAAATATTTTGTAGAGATGGGGGTCTCACTGTGTTGCCAGCATGGTCCTGAACTCCCGGCTTCAAGTCATCCTCCCTCCTCAGCGTCCTGAAGTGCTAGGATTATAGGCATGAGCCACCATGCTGGGCTGGGAATTTTTTTTTTCTTCTCATGGTACAAAAATATTTATTAAGCAATACATCAGTACAGGAAAACACATAGCTTGTAGCTCAGCCTTTAAAACCAGAATATCCAGTGAAAAGTCAGTACAGATTCTTATTTTTACTTTTAAAAAAAAAAATCAGGCCAGTTGGGGGGCACTGTGGCTTATATATGCTAGGGGAAGGCCCCCCCCCCCCCCAGAATGCCTGACATGGGCTTGCTCCAGAAAAGTCTGACTCAGAAGCACCTGAGCGAGGGATCTATTTGGAGGAGGAGGGAGTACTAAGTTTGATGAATACAAGAAGTTGTTTCAGGAGAACCAGGTCCAGGAAAGTTAAGTCATTTTGTTTTTAACCTGTCAATACTTTACATCAATGCAGGAGGGAGTCAATCTTTCCAAGATTTATTCTTCTGTCATCATTAGCTGAGCCTATTGGCCTCTTGGGCCAGTGACATCCAGAACGATCCCAACCCTTGGCTGGAGGTAGGACCTAGTGCCACAGATTGTTCGGGGAAGTTGTCGTAGAAGATGACTTGCACAAGGAAGTCACCACTAAACCAGTGCTTAAGTCCAGTTCCTGGCCTTCTTCTTCTGCTCTGCAGTCCAGAGCATTTCTTAAAAGCCAGAAAATCTGGAAATGTGAGCAGCCTGTGGCATAGTCACCAGCCACTTCATCCTATGGTGCTGTCACGTTGTTGTGCAAGCCGCCATGTCAAATCCAGGAATCCGCTCCAGCAGCTGTTCTTCCACAGACTTTTCCAGCAAAGAAACATATTCATTAAAAATAGGTGTGAAGGTGAGTTTATTCTCTTCCGTGTCTTCAAATTCCTGGTAGTACTTGTCCATGAAATTTCTCTGTAGTAAGTGGAACTTATCCTCCATGATGATGTCCTCAAAATAGCCAACCACAGCACCAAATTCTGCATCAGAGGCGGAGGAGGACAATGCGAAGCTCCCATCCTCTACGGTGTCCACTGTTGCCGGCGTCGCTGCTTCCGCTCTGCTCCACAGGGCCCCAGCCCACATCCAGGGCTCCCCCAGGCGGAGACCTCACCGCCCCGGCCCGCTCACTGCCCAGCCCAGCCGGGTCCGTGTCTGTGCGCGACGCCTGGCCGGGAATGGTTTTTAAAATTCAAATGTGCTTCTATCTAATCCTACCAGGAATGTTGTGAGGATTAATATAACATATAAATGGACTAGCACAGTCCTCATAACACAGTATGTAGCCAAAAAAATATGCTCAGAGGCCTTCATTGGCAGTCCTTTGCCCAGTGGGTTCCTTTGAAAGGTGAAAAGATCTCTAACCATTAACCCTGGCTTGCCGTTGAGTCTCACCACCTCCTCTCTCATGCCTACTCATGCCACCTGTGCCCTAGTCAGACCACACCCCCTTGTTCTTGAAAAAGCTGGTTTACTCATCCATCATATCTTTGCTCATAGTCACGCTGGGCGTAGGGAACCTGCAACATTAAGGTGAAATATTGCCTTCTCTGCAAACCTGCCCTTGGTGGTGTTTCTTCTTTCCTAACCCCTTTTTCCTTCAGGGGCAATTACTCCCTTAGGACCTTGTGCAAACCTTATGTGTAGTACTCATTTCAGGGTCGTTTTCTCTAAGCTATTAGTTTCTTAAAGGCAGAAACTACAAGTTATTATTTTTGTTTACTCATGATAAGTATTTGTTGAATAAATGAAAATTCAGTGCATATTTGTGTTACGTTTTGTCTTTCTTTTGAGAAATCTAAATTATATTTCCTTTTTTAAAAAATTTAATAGTGGAGGAAAATGTTCTGATGAAGTAGAGGATGAGTGCAGAAAAATATTGGTGTCCATGCAGTTAGTTAGGATGGGAAGCAGACTTAATCCTGTATTTTTTTCTTTTTTTTTTTTTTGGAACAGAGTCTCGCTCTGTCACCTGGGGTAGAGTGCCGTGGCATCAGCCTAGCTCACAGCAACCTCAAACTCCTGGGACCAAGAGATACTCCTGCCTCAGCCTCCCGTGTAGCTGGGATTATAGGCGCGTGCCACCATGCCTGGCTACTGAGTGACTTTTATTACTTGAGTTATCCAGTGATTTTGCTCACCACCATCATTGTTTTATGAATTGTAATCATTAACGTTTTCAGTAATATGACCCCAAAAGTACAGATATCAAGCAAATGTGTTTCTGGTGTGTTGAAGTGTAATTGATTGGGCATTTTCCAGTGTCTGCTTACAATTGCAGGATTGGCATGTGGAACCTTCTGGAACCTTGGTTAAAAGTCCACTTCCTTTAGGTCTCTTCAAATGTTGGTTTCCTTGATCCTGTACTAACTATCTGATTAATTATACATTACAAAGAATAGAGATGATGTAAATCAGATAGCAGCAGTATGAATCTAATGAGAATGGGAAGGGCACACGTGAAATGAGGTGGCAGGAATGAGTCACTCTTTAGTGCAGATGGATAGAGAATGATGGTAAGGGGAGGGCTCCATGGGCTGCGGGTGGTGGAGGAGTCTGGGCGGTGAAGCGGACTGTGTGTGGTGTGGGTAAAGGTGGGTTGGGGCATATGGTAGACTCCTGCCTGTGGCTGGCATGCTCTGCATGAGTGACCAAGCAAGACTTGTTTTGGCACTTGGAACGGAGTCACTCACCCTGTTCCCCACTTCTTGCTATCAGGTTAATCAAAGACACAGTGTATATTTTTACACCCTTAGACCAGGGTATCATTCTAGTAGGGACATACTCTTCAGAAATAGCTTGATTTGTTTAAAAAAATGCTGACTCATAGAGTTGACTGTTTCAATGGCTTTTGGCTCTATATTAGTATTTTTTCTAAGGTAGATAGATGATGTCCAGAGTTTGGGATAGAGCCAGAAAGCTATTCCCTACTGTCTCTGAACTAAAAATAAAACTGAGAAGTACTATTCTGAAAAGAGGATGAAAAACCACTCTTGTGGGTCGAAGTTGTCCCAGTGACTTGGGTTAACTCAGGCCACAAACCTTTGATCAGGCTTCTTATGGGGAGTGTTTTCAATCTGCCAACAGACTACTAGAGATAGAGGTATAAACACTGGGCTCCACGTGGTTAGAGCCCGACCTGCAGTGCAAGTCTGCTTGCCTTCCTCTGACCTCTGCAATAGGTAACCGGTGACCTGGAGTTAGAGCTGCATTAGATGTTGGGCTTTAAAGGATTTATTTTTGACAGAAAACTCCAAAATAACAGTATCCATTCTATTTGAGATAATGTTTATTTTGGGGAGAGATGCTAGACAAGTGCCGGAAGAGGACTGCCTATGTTTTTTCAGGGAAATGATGAGGTTTATTTCCCCAACCTGTGAATCTTAAGTGAACTTGGTTGGTCAGAGCAAAGTGCTGGTTAGGCCACAGCAGGGTTGTGGCCCTGAGTAGATTGGCTGCTTTTGTTCTCTCCTCTAACTGTGGTCTTCTATGTTATCCCAATTGTACCTGCAAATGTGGGTGATGTGTGAAGAGTTCAGAGCTCATTGTAGGTACTCAGTAATGCGATGTATTAGCAATGGGAGTTGTCGATAGCAGATGTATTTTTATATTTGCTTAGATTATCTCAATTCTCAATATAACTTGTGACATAGATGAGATTTTACAGATGAAGACACTAAATCTCATAGTCACACAGCTAGTAAGTGGCTACATTGGAGTTTAATAGAGGCCTCTGTGACTCTGAAGACCCCTACACTGGCTGCTTTCTGCAGTGAATGTTCTAGTGATAGGTCAGTGGTGTCATATAAATATGCCAAGGATAGCACCCTTGGCATATTAGCAGGATCATGGCTGTCTGTCCCTAGAGAAGTAGCTGTGTTCCTGCAGGCAAGCACTGAATTGTCATAGGGTGGGGAGAGAGAGAGAATGTTGGTTCCCATTTTAGGGCAGTCTGTCCTTTCTCTGTTTATCTGTGGACTTCCTTTAGGACCTAGCAGAGTGGAGAGATCTGTTGGGTGTGTTGTTGACTGAAGATATTCTATGCTTATGGAGTTGAACTTTGGGGAATACCCAGTTCCAGGACGTTTGATCAGCTTTGCAGTCACTGGTGTGATTTGTTCTTGGGATTTCTGATGTTATGTTAAACTTCAAATCCCTGAGAGGGTGTAATGTCCAATAACTAAAGATGTAGGACTAGTTTCCGTGCAGTTTAACTCAGGCTTAAATAGTTATTGTGTCCGAGGCTAAAGACAAATTCATTCTAGTTATGGTAGAGATTGTTCTTCAGAATGAGGTAGATAATTCTGTGACATTTTCCAGTTCTTGCTCCAAGATTCCTAATAAATTATAAAGGCAACCTATCCTTTTCCTTTTTCTATAAGTGTCTTTTACTCTAGTTCATTAAAGATGAGAAAAGTTGGGTAACAGGAAAATCACTCAAGTAATGGTCAGATGATATGGGATTTAGTCAAATGTCAGCTATCCATCTGCACGGTGCTCTTTAGAGTTCTTAATTTTTTTCACTTTTCCTTTCTCTTATATGCATGCACACACACACTTTTTTATTACAAAAATAATACATGCTCATTTTATTTTTTATTCACCACTATGCAAATGAGGATACATGCTCATTTTAAAAATCTAGAAAATGCTGCACACAAGGAAGAAAATAAAAATGACTTACAATCCTTCCATCCAAAGATGAGATTATTAATATTTTGGATACATCCTTCTAGTTTTCGCTGCTGTGTGTATGTGTGTGTATGCACATATACTTTACAACAGAAATACATATGCACACACACACACACACACATAGGTACTGTTTTATCTACTTTGATTCTCTTCATAATTAATTTTTTACTTGTCTATTACCCCATCTCTATCCAAAGTGTAATTAACTCAGAAAGAATGAACTTTTAAGCAATAAAGAAATTCTAGAATGTCTAACTTATTTAAAGCTGCCACTTATTTCTAGACCTTCCTTTACTTTATTATAATCATTATCAGCATGAAAATTTTGCTTTTCCAAGTCCGAGTGGGGTGAGGGGATGTCGATGGCAGTCACTTGGCGTGGTGAGTGATCTCCCCCCTAGTTTAGATGGGAAAAATGGCAGGGGCCCAGGAGTGCCAGAGGCCAGGGTTATGGGGTCCAGTAGCACCATACAAAAGGGAACATATAGACCATCTCAATTTTTTATGTGAGGACACTGAAGTCCAGGGAAGTCCGGTGGCTTTGATAGAAAGGCTCTTCAGGCTGAGATTGTCACAGAGTGTGTGTCATAGGGTGCGGTGACATCTCAGGTTGCTGACGGCCCATTCTGTGATCTTTGCAGAGCACTTGCTGCCTCAGAATATAGTCTGAAAAACAAACCATGCTGTTGGCAGCTGCCAAACTAATGACTGAGGGAGTAGGCACAAGTGCACTGGGTGAGGTCAGGTCTGAAGGTCACTGCATTGATCTTGGAACCTGGAGTTTTGACAGGAGTCCTATTAGAAATGCCACTTAGTCACTTGTCTCCTGACTGCGTTATGGTAGGAGCACAGCCAAACTGTTGGCTAAATTTTTTGGATTAACTTTGAGTTTTTCTTAACATTATCTCAATTTTACTTAAACATTATCTCCAAATTATCTCAAAATTATGGTTGAAGAGAGGCTGTTGAGTATAAATTGCTACTGGACTCTGCTGATTTCCATCAGCTATGTGATTTGACTGACAACAGTGCGATCCTAGCCCACTGGGGTCTGGTGAATTGCGTCTGCTCAGCTGGAGCGTTTCTTGAGCTGGAATTGAAATGCACGGCCCTTTAGTTTCCAGTGTGATACCAACACTCAGGCAATCGACTTTTGCTCTTCAGTCTCCAACAGGGGGAAAATTATGAAATAAAATGGGGATAGCCCAGGCATCCTCAAGATTCAAGCCCATAAATATAAATAACTCTGATTAATCACATGCAGTCTCTTTTGCCTATTAAATCTGTAGTCAACTGGGTCAGTAAGTTTCACACAGCTCTTAGCTTCCCAGCCTGTGGCTGGTGGCAATGCTCTGTGTGCCTTGGCCTTTGGAACGTGACTTAGGGTCCTTTTCCAGTGTGGATCCAAAATCAGTTTAAGTTATAATGAGTTGTAGGGGGAGAAAAGTCACCTGCAAACAACCCCAGGCCCAAGGGGGAACAGAAATATTAAAAACACTTCTGGTATTGGCCTTTAAGAGGCTCTTTCAGTAGATACTCCCTGTTCTTTGTTACGGGCTAGTGAAACTGAATGGGGGGGAAGGTCATTCAAGTATGTAAGTTCAGTACATATTTATATCCAGGATTGTCCCTGAAGCATTTGTTTTCCTACCATGGAATCCTGTTTTTGATTGTGGTTGGCATTTTGGCGTGTTTTCTCATGTAATTTGTTAACTCTTTCCCCCTCTTCACATTATGTCCTTTATTCGTACTTTTGTCTACTCATTATGAACATGGCTAATGTTGTCCTTCCTAGAGAAAAAAACAATTACTTTTATTTTTGTTAACCTAAAAGGCATCCTCCACACTGTGGCTAGGGTATTTCTTTCTTTCTGAAACAAAAATTCCATCATATCATTGTACTGAGTAAAACTCTCCATTGACTTTTTGTCTCTATCCTGTCAGAATAAAGACTTTGCCAGGAGGAGGTCATGTGTGCCTTGGCACCTGTCTGGCTCTCTGACCTTGTCTGGAACCCCCTGCCCACGTCCCTAGTCTGCTGCAGCCGCAGTGGCCTTTCAGTTTTTGAAGAGGCCATGTTTATGCATGCTAAGTGTCGTTGCACGCCTGTCCCCTCGGCGTGGAAGGCCCTTCTCTCAGATCCCTGTGTGGGTGGGTGGCTCTTCCTCCTCAGTTACCTTTTTGCCAAATCGCTTCCATGAAGGTTTTATCTAAAGTAGAGTCCTTCTACCCCCAGTTACTCTCTAACTTATTATCCCATCATATTCTTTCATAGCACTTGTCACTTTCAAAATATTCAATTTTTAAATTTGTTTACATGTTTTTTTTGTCTCTCCCAATCCGTGAGAGCAGAGGAATTCTCAGCCCCTGGAAGAGTGCTGGGGACCTAGCGGGCCTTCAGCCAATGCCCAGGGAGCGCGTGTTGCGTTAACCAACGCTCCTCCTTCCATCTTCTTTACTTGGGAAGGTCCTTGAGTGATATTTTCCTGAGTATTTAAGGGAACTCTTGCTTTGATTATTTTCTAAGAGGGTACAATTTTTATCTTTCCCCCGCTAATGGTAAGTGTGTTTTTGTTTTTTTGTTTTTTCTTTTTTATATACTTCCTATTTTACAGGTGAAAGTAAGTTTGTTTTTTATAAGCCAGTTCCCAACTAGGAATTTTGAAGGTTTTTTTAGGAGTGGCAGATAGATTTTCTTTAAATCTAAGCACAGAAAAATGTTCTCATTGTTTCTAGAGCAGAAGCAGCTAGCATTGCCACATTTTTTTTTGTGGGTCTGTTCAGATGAGGCAGAATTAAAATAAGAATTTTCTTTTTCTAAGGCCTGGACTGTGTGTGTTTATCTGATTCTAAATTCTTAATCTTCCTAAGAGCCATGGGTCGTTTGTTTCATCCACAGTGTATATAGCAAAATCCAGAAGTTATCTGGTAAGCTCCATTGACATAGAACACAGGAAGGAAGGAGGAAAAAGGCCTCTGAATAGTTAGAGCCAGAATGTTGAAAATCCAAATGCTAAACTGCTAATAATAGCTCCTTTTGCTTTGCTCAGAGCTGTTTATTTGTATTTGAAACACAGTTTCATCTAACTTGGCTCTCATTTTTCTAACCACAGTGGTAACAAATTATAAGTGAGTTGGAGAGCTCAAAGATCAACGGGGAAAATTAGCATTAGCCTGATAGTTTGCAAGAATAGAGGGAAACTTTATAAAGCAGATAGAGGAAGATTTCATAGGGGAGCAGTCTGTGACATAGTAAAGGGGTTAATAATATTCTCCTTTCTATTCCTGAGGGCAATCACCCTATCATAGCCTGTACCTATGGATGGCCCTAAATCATCAATAATTGAATTCATGGTTAATATTCTTTATTTAAGAAGACGAAGTATGACTTGCATTTTTGAAATATGGTATTTTAATCCAAAAGAGATTAGCACTTTTTTTTTTTTTAAACTCTGAACTCCATCCAAATGTAAACTCTTGGAAGGCAGGGATTTTTGTGTTTGCTCTCAGTTGTATGCTCAGTGCCTGGCCCAAGATGGATGATCAGTAATAATTATTGAATGAAAGAATGAATGCATGCCTTTATTATCCAACAGTACTAAATAAATAAGACATTGAAAGAATGCCACCTTAAATGCATGAGGGTTTTTTTCCTCTATAT
>NW_012140191.1:2668744-2695551 GCF_000956105.1 Propithecus coquereli
ATAATGGAATACAAATTCATTTGCATGAACTGCAGTTCTTTATGATTTTTATAGCAATCCTATGGAAAGCAAGTACAATAGAAACCATTCCATTATGAATTAAGCCGTGATTATTTGCATTTAATGAATATAAATGTATTATTAGCTAAGATAGGCTTCATTGATTTGTAATTCTATAGTGAACCTCATGAAAATAAGGAAAAAGGCTCAAATTTGACTCTATAGTTCCAGTGTGCATTTTAGAAATGGTAGAAAATATTAGATGCATAATATGGCAATTGCCTTGGAAACAGCGTATGTTTAATAAAAAATTGAGTCTTAATAATTCCCTAGTAGAGTGCAAGCATGTATCCTTATGTTCCTCTAAAGTCCCACCCCTTTCTATATATTTTCATTTTAGAGGACTTTGTGAAATAAATGCTTGGCTAATGGTTGTGATATTGTATATTAAATTAAAAAACCTAAAAACAACACATCGAAAAGGTTCACGTAATAATGTTCAAGAGAAATTTTTCATAAACAGAAACTTAACTGGCTCACTTTAAATAATTACCTTTTATGCTCCTTTTTTTTTTTGTACCTTTTACTTACTTTTTTGAACTCTGCCTCTGAAAGCAGCTCAGCCCTTCTCTTGCAACTCCTTCTGTCAAACTTCCAGGCTCTCCCCTCCTTTGAGGCTGAGAAATAGTCCTGGGCTAACCTCTTCCTCAGTCATCCATAGCTGTGGGTTTGCTCCTAAAGTGATGTAACTGACCTAAAGATGCCCCAGGGAGACCAGTAGGAAGCTTTTCCAAAAAGTACTTTCTGGCTTGAAGCTCTGTGAATCAATATACATATAGTGTTTGTTTTCTTTCACTTTCTCTTTGTTTCCTGAGTTTTGTTCTCTTTTGTCTTTATTAAAATACTCTCCCTTTGTTAAGATTGTCTTTAATCTTTTGGGCTGGGCCCTTCTGGCAGGGATTTTCTAGGGAAATAAATGGATTAGAAATAGAACGCGCCCTTCCCAGAGGCAGCCTGGCTTTTTGACAGGGTGTGCAAGTCAGGGACAAAGCCAGGGTTTGGATGCTGTACCTGCAGTGTATGAGTAGAGTGCTTTAGCTTCCTCCTCAACCACAGTCCAAAATTTTGTACATCCCAAATCTGAGGATACATTATATTTCTAACATTTCCGCTGACTTTTACCTGGTTCTTTCATTTATCTTGTGTTAGCAGGAGAATACTTTTCAGAAAAGGCTTTTTGTTTGCATTTGATATGCTGTTGAATGTATATATTCTTTACAACTGTAGGTTGTTGTTATTGTTGTGTTTACATTTTTTGTTTTGATAGAATAAAGGAAGGGCTAGAGAAGAATGTGACTGAGGGATAAAAGTGTCTGCTGTTTTCTCAGGACTTGATACGTTGACTTTTTCCATTGGGGTCATCTTTTGTGAATAACCTTTGGGTCCATTTCTTACCGGGGCTTAAATCCCTTTTAAAAATGTTTAAAGCAACCAAAGAAAAAGCAACAAAAAAATTCATTTTCAGTATATGGACTAGGCCTTCTCTGTTTCCAGAGAACAGGCTGATGTGCCTCTGATGTTGACTATTTTGTTCATTTTGTCTGACAGCTTTCAGAAAGCACGCTGGAGGGCTCTCTGTGTGTTTCTGTAGGAATCACAAGCTGCTGTTTAAGATGCATGTGTGGGGAAGAGCCTCTGCTTGGCTAGGGGGGATGTGTTTGCAGGCAGAGTGCTCATCATTATCCCTACTGTAAAGTAAACCTTGGGGAAAGAGTAGTACATGGTGTGCTTTGATTGTTACTTGTTGGTGTAAGCACTTTATCAGCAGATGTTTGGTGTGTCTGAACCATGAGATTCTTCCTTAAAGGGAATTGTACAAAGCATTTATTATCACATTAATTGGAATAATAAAAGGTTTGCTTTGCTAAAACGTGTCTAGTTCAAACCACCCAGAAATCTTGACTTTTATAATTAAAACAGGGCTACCAGGCAGGAAAATGTTTTTGAATTCACTCCCTCTTCTTCCATTTTGCTATGGACTTGCTGTCAAGGTCCATGATTACGGACCTGTTTGGTAGGACTTTCTCTGATGAGGTCCTGCACCCTTCTTTTATAAGATCATGCACCTTTCTCTGATCAAAGACACCGGATTTGTACACAAGTGGATTGTCAGGCCTGGCCATCTAAATTGTGCCTTCCATGGGTGTGACAGTGTGACATGACTTAAAAGAGATGAGAGAGTGGTTTTCTATGCACAGCTATCTGGAGGAGATGGCTGGGCACCTGAAGTGTAAGGAGTGGTTTGCTACCTTTGGGCCTGCGTGGACTTAGGTAAAGGGCTTAGTGGTGTAGCACAGGCTACCTCTAGATCTCATTTTGTGTTTGAAATGCCCTGTGCACTTGGTTTCTCAGTGTAGGTGATTCAAAGAGCATGGAATGCCTTTATATCTTGCTAGAGAACACATGTCTGAAAGACTGCAAGGCTGATAGCCGAAATTACTCTTCTGAAAATGATCTTTGAGCTGTACCTCCCCCCTCTCCCACTTTTCATGCTGGTAAGGGATGGGGAGAAATATACTTACTTCTGTGCTGGCATAAGAATCAAAACCCTGAGAAGTTCCCATTTTTTATTAAATTAATGGAGAGCATGGGGATTGGAAAGGTAATTGTCATTTCTGTACAAAAAGGTAGAAGGATAGGAGAGTTTATGTAAACATTAAAGGACTCAGGCCTTCTTCATAAATCTATTTGCATAGATTCTTAGTTGTGCTAAATTTACGTCTTGATAAGTAAGGAGAGAAAAGATAAGACAAGAAGATTAGGAGAGGAGTTTGCACGCCCTATTTAGAGATTTCAGGGCCCAGGAAGTGTGCTCTTGTTCTGCAATAAATTTGCTTGTGGTTAGTTGCTGGGGGGGACCTTTTGCCTTTTTAAATAGGTGTTATTACTTGCTCTTACAAGTCTAAAGTGCGTGGTGTGACAGTGTGACGTGACTTTTGAGTCACCTGAAGTGTAAGGAGCCCAGCCACCCCACCTCCTTCTTGTAGCTGTGCATGGAAAACCACTGCCTCATCTATTCTGAGTCATCAGTGTATGTGTGAGTTGGCTGGGAGAGTAGCCTTGCCTCTGCATGGGAGGAGGCAGAGTGGTCAGCACTCACGAACTGTATGAAATAGAATCTGAAGGCTTGTTCTTATTGTTGGAGTCACTTTGTCTATGATAGGAGTCCTAAAAGGACAGCTAAGAATTCAGTTGAGGCAGGTTAAGTTGCAGCAGTCAGCTAGAAACATGGGTCAGCAAACTTTGAGAAGTGGCAAATCTAGTTTTCATTTGCTAGGAGTAAGTACATTTTATTGTGTAGAAGTTACACCTGTCATTTCTGGGCAGACATTTCCCAAGCCATACCTTTAGCTGTGATTACTATTGTGAGTTTTAGACCCTTATATCCACCTGTTTGCTGTTTTTCTCCGAATAGGTGTTCTTTCAAGATCTCAAATTTTCTTAGCTCCATGCTGAGCTCCTTTTCTCCCTGAAACCTGTTTCTCTTTCTATATCTTAATACCGTAATGTTGGGGCCAAGTCCCGCTACTCAGGCTAAAACCTCTTATTGTGTTCAGTGTCTTCCCACTATGTCATTGCCCTCTAACGGGTCTCTCTCTATCTTCATGATAAACTTCAACAGAAAAATCTACTTGAACCCTCTTTATACAACATAGGACAAAAAATATCTTGCTTCCTTGATCTATAGCCTCAATTCCCCATTGCCAACAAAATAACATAGAAATACCTTACTTCACATGTACAGAATCTTCTCTCTTGCCCTGGACTTTTTTTTAAACTTCATTCCCAGCTGAACATTATCTCTATGCCAAACCAGATAACTACTTATATGTCTCCAGAATGTTACAGTGATGTTCCTCTTTCTCTTTCAAATCTTTCTCCATCTACAACTTCCTCTACTCACTCCCCTCCAATTCCTTTTTTTCTTCAAGATCCTTTCCAAATATTCTCACTTCTCTGAAGCCTTCTTTAATTCTTTTAGTCAGAATCAATCTCTTGCTCCCCTATAATGATATGTCACCTTGCTTTCTTTTCTTCCCGAGTATCTACAACACTCAGTATGGCACAACTAGTTATACGACAGAGTTACAAGACAGACTTTGGTATTTAATCCTACAAGTAGACTGTAAATTCCTTATGGGCAGTTGATAGACTCACAGATATATTTAGTTGAGTACCATTTTGTCTAGGTTTTGCCAGCTGAGCTGGTGTTCTCCTTAGCATTGCTCTGTGCCAGTGAAGGAGCCAATCCTGAGTCATTATATATGTGATTTCATTAATAGGCTATAAAACCTGAGCGTTAAGCTGTGATAACGAAGCTAATTATTATTATTTTTGTTTTTGGATAATTTTTCTCCCTTTGGTTTTCTCAAACTTTTAATTGCAAAAGATAAAGATTTGTCCATAGTTTTGGTTCCCTTCATTGCTAATTTCCTAGTAAAGCTAAGAAATAATCTTTTCTTCTTTTTAATCACTGTGAAAACTGTTCTCCTTACAACGGTATATAAATGGTTACATGGTGTCCACAGCATGTAGTTTATATTTATATGGTTTTATGTTACTTTCAACGTTAAAATAAAGTTCTTACATTACCTGGCTGAAGATTACTAGTAGATACTTTGCCAGAAGTTTCGTCATTGCCTTAGAGAGAAACCCAAGTGCCAAGGGATCGTACACTTTGGGTCATTATTTGAGAACAGGATTTTCTTTTGGAGTGACAGCAACATATGGTGTAGCTTTTGGGGAGAAGTTGAGACCAAAGGCAAGGGAGAACCACCCAGTGGTCAAGAGCATAAATACAGTCATGGTTTTCTCACCAGAAAGTGACTTTGGGCAAATCTCCTAGTTCCTCTGAACCACAAGGGCCTCGTTTATGAAATTAGATGTTGTGAAGGTGAAATGAGCTGATGTGTGTAAAGAATTGAAAGCACAATACCTATAACCTAGCAAATACTCTTGTCATTATAACATTCATAATAACAGTAACAACAGTAATAATGATAATCTTAGGAGAGCCAGGTGAAACTGACAGATTCTGTGACTTTGTTTTTGAATTACCTGTAAGAGTGATTTATTTGTTATAAAGAGCTAGATGATCTTACAGAAGGATTTGGTCACAGTAGAAATAATGAGCCTTTAAGCAGAGGTTATTTTATGAAATTATTGAAAAAGGAAACTCTTTATTGATTATAGTCAATGTCATTGCTAACGCTGCAAAATAATATGTGAATGTAGTTTTTCATTAGTATTAGTGGCTCATTGAGAAAATGTGTGAAAATATCTCCCTTTGCAATTTGTGGTCTGAGACAAATCAAATTGAAACAATACAATAAGGTGGGCAGGGAACGTGGGGACCCACACACTTCGAAAAAGTGGGTCCAAACTTAACTGGCTGAATGAACACCTGACTCTGAGACATTTTCATTGACTACGTTATGTATAACATCCCTTAGTTGGCCATGTTGGTATGTAGTACCCTTTGTGAGGTCAGCAGTGACATTGTCAGTAAGACAGAAGCAATGATACTAAGCTAAAGTGAGTCTGTCAGTCACAACATTCACATCCTAGGGACCACCAGGCTGCTGTCTATATGGGTCAGGCACGTGTACTATTTAGGTAAATAGAACTGGAACGCTACTCTCTTTCTCCAGTTGCAGGTCCCAGTTAGCCTTGAGAACATGCTCTCACTCAGCTGCTAGGGTTTTCATTGTTGCGTGATAGGCACCCATGTGAACATTCATAGTAGTACCTTGAATGGTGATGGTAAGCTATGGTAAGTGGGTGCCTACCAAATTGAGATTTTTACTATCAGAGCAACCTAGGATATAAGGTTTTGCTTAGGGTTGACTGTGAATGGTCCTTAGCCAGCATATCCCAACTATCTTGTGGGAAAGAGGGGATGGTTGATATAGCAAAGAGACAGTAAAGAAGAGGCAGCAGACTACCTACGCATGTGAAATATTTTCCTGGTAAGAATTTTAATAACAAAGATGAATCTTAGAATTTAGGAATTTGTCAGAAAGAATGAGATCAGAGCAAAAAATAAAATTTTAAGAGATACCAACTTTGATTTCAGTATATAATTTATAGTATTCCAAAATGAATTTTCTGTAGAATCAGTTACCAACTGTACTAAAATTCTTTAATTTAGGATAGTATAATAGATACTGTCCATTCATTATGGACCTAAACATTTAACTGTATCATAATTTATGTTGAGATACTATGTTTTTTAGTATCCTAAGTTAAATTGCCTTCATAATAAATACATTCTTGATTTGTGAGATATCAGTAGATATCTGTACATTGTGTTGTTCCGACAGGGCAGGGCTCCACCCATACAGGAAAATAGAGTAGCGGCTTCCCCGTAAGGTGAGGGTGTGCCGGCTGCTTTTGTGAATGGAAATTCTGAGGCGGGTCAAATTTCTTAACTTTAAGAATTTTTCTTGGGTCACACAGTGTTGTCTTTTTATGTTTAACAGAATAAATGTGGGCACGAGGATTTTGGATGGAATTTTCATTTTTATGCAATATTTCTGGTTTCTGAAAAAGTAAAAGAATAATTTTAAGTACTCAAAAAAAAAAACTTTAAAAATTCCGTCAGTCCAGTAGGGGAAAACAAGTTAGAGGAAAGAAAGTCAAGAGCTAAGACAGTGCAGAACTTTATTTAGAAACATACAGTGAACACAAAAAAGTACTTGATCTCTGGAGGGTTTTCTATTGAAATTGTGGTGTCATGTAACTCTGGCTAGAAGAAAAAACTTTTTTTTTTTTTTTTTTAAGTTCCCCTAATGAAAGGAATTAGAGGATTGTAAGTTTGTCAGTTTGTGAAAGCATCAAGGCATGGTATCCTTTGACTTTTTATCTGTAAAGCATAGACTCTCTTAGTGTAGAAATATAAGTGTGTTGGCTTTTGGCTCTAGTGAGAACTTCATTAGGAAGGGAAAAACTTGGGAAGGGAATTGTACCACAATTTGAATTAAACACTTGCCAAAGAATCTGAAGCCAGCCTGAGGTTTATTGTTATGTTGAGTGACCCAAGACTTCCACCACTTCTCCTTGTGGAGGGGATTAGCTGTTGAACAAATTTGCAAGTACAGCATGCAGCTTTGTCAAATACCCAATGACATTTCTTTTCAGGGCTCTCTTGACTTTATACTGTTTAAATATCCTCAGTTGTCTCTTAATTTGCTTTCCTTTCTTTAATTCCTGTCAGATCTGAAAGTAACTTTTACATAATCAATTCCCTTGTCTAGGTTTCTTTGGTTATTACTTTTGAGTTGCTCTATATAAGTTGGTGTGTTAGTAACTTCCTTATTTTATGTTTTCTTTTCTTGTTTAACATGGTTTCATAATCTACACAGTGCCTTTTTGTTATTAGGATTGTTACGCAATAAAAATCCCAATTGACTTCTTTTTATTTCACTTTTTCTTTGTAGGCTAAGAAATGGCATTTCAGAAGGCAGTGAAAGGGACTATTCTTGTTGGAGGAGGTGCTCTTGCAACTGTTTTAGGACTCTCTCAATTTGCTCATTACAGAAGGAAGCAAGTGAGTAACAGTACATGTATTGATTATAATATGCAACTTAAATCTGCTAAAGAACTGTGGATGGTGTGTGTGTACACTAACGATTTTGTTGAGAAATTACTTTTAAAGTTTCTCAGTTTGGTCTGAAAGAGGCTAATTTAGAATGGTTCCTTAATGATCCTTGAGAACTGTGTGTATCTCATTTTTTTTTAAAGTGAATTTCTTTTTCAGGAAGCATTGTTTAGCCTCTGTTTTGGCTCTTTGGTTTTAAAAGACTGCTTCATTTATGAGTGCCAGGGTTTGTTCATTTAGACTTCACTTGTCTAATTCATCAAAACGTCTGGATACCTTCTATGTTCCGGCCAAAAGTTTGTCTTATTAGCAGGCAGGCGACTGAGAAAGGAAATGGAAAAGAAAAGGCCTAGCTGAATCCTAGTTTTATTTCTTAAAGGTTTGGTTACTTATGTAATATTACCTTGTATGAGGTAAAAATTTCAATGGAAGAAAGCCATGAAAATGAGATTGATATGAAGTTTCTAAATAATTTAAAGTGCTCAGTTTTTATTTTATTTTATTTTATTTTTTTTGAGACAGAGTCTCACTGTGTTGCCCGGGCTAGAGTGCCGTGGCGTCAGCCTAGCTCACAGCAACCTCAAACTCCTGGACTCAAGCAATCCTCCTGCCTCAGCCTCCCGAGTAGCTGGGACTACAGGCATGCGCCACCATGCCCGGCTAGTTTTTTCTATATATTTTTAGTTGTCCAATTAATTTCTTTCTATTTTTTTAGTAGAGACGGGGTCTCACTCTTGTTCAGGCTGGTTTCGAACTCCTGAGCTCAAACAATCCGCCTGCCTCGGCCTCCCAGAGAGCTAGGATTACAGGCGTGAGCCACCGCGCCCGGCCCTATTTTATTTTTTTCCTTTGCACTACAGCTATGCCTTCCCGTAGTTCAAATTGATGCCAGGAAATAATTTTGCTGAATGGTTTTTGTTCTTTTCAGGCTTGAAATGCTGGCAACCATCTCAGTAGTTAGTATCGATCTCTTGTTGCCCCTCCCCTATGTCATGAGGGCATTTTGTGATACCTGCTTGGTAGTGGGTTCCTTTTGCAAAAATGAAAGTGTAGGAATTTGGTAAGCTCTGTGTAACTGGGTGATCCATGAGCTACTCATTTTCTACGTTTTTGTGGATATCTTTAAGCTGTGGATTATCTTGTACTTGTTTCTGTTTCTTTGTGCTACAAGGTGGTAGAGCTAGGCACATTGCTTGGAATCCCATATCCTGAAAGGTACCACTTCAAAACATGTATTAGGAAGCATCTATGTGCTGGCTTATAGTTTTAAAAAACAAGATCATTTTTATGTGCTTCCTCCTAAAGATGGAGAATATAGAATAGACTGTATTAGTCTTTCTTTTGCATTCTGAACTATAAGCACATCACCCTCAAGGTTTCCTAAGGCAGATATTATTATTTTTTTAATTAACATAATAATTGTACATATTTATGGGGTACATAGTGATGTTTCAATACATACAATAATATTATTGACTAGTTGACTTGCTATTGAATCTCTTCCTCACCCATTGATTGTGCATAGTGCACTATTTCTTTTAAAAGATTGCCTTGGTTTCTTAAAAGTAAGAGTGAAAAGATGTTGCTTCTGCTGAGGCTATTTGAGAAGTGCACTTGTCTTAGGGACATGGGCGTTAAGGGATTAGATTACTCCTGCCATCTTTACCGGTGCTATCTGAAATGATACTGGAAAATGCCAATGCCAAAGGTCACGATATCTAATATGATGAGTTGTTGCTAAATTTATACGTGGTTTATATCTTTTAACCACAGTAAGCATGTTCTACTTCAGAGTTTATAGCTTAACTTTGTACTTAGATAATACCGTTTCATTTTGTGTGTGTGTTTGATTTCTCTCTAATAATTGACCTTCCAGAATAGAATAATAAACAGAAGATTAAGAAATCAAGTGAAGGGTGGATTTTAGTCAGTAAAATCAAGAGCCTATTGATTCCTGGGACATTCTGTCATTTTATCCTTCCTAACTTAGATATCCTGACCACCCTAATAGCCAAATGAAATGGATATCAGCAGCTTAAAGTCATTTATAATTTTAACTGGACAAGTTCTGTTGAAAAAAATTACTACAGGCATATTCAGTCAATGAGTTGCATAAGAAATCCAACTGTGTACATATTTTTTTTTTTTTTTGTCGTGATTCTTATCCCTTTAAGACACTGCCATAAGCATATATTTTGGGAGTAGCAGGTGCGATTGTAGCCATAGGGATTGGCAAAAATAAATAAATAAGTAAAAGCAAGAATGAGAGAGAGGAAACAATTTATTTGAGCCATTGACATAAAGTGACCACAGGCCTTCCTTAACTCAGCTGTCCTCAGAAAATATCTGACAATCAGAGCCATTCTAGGGAGAGAATGTTCCTGACTTCTATAGTCAAGAAAAGTCTGCCCCTTGCGACACATTAATTGGCTACATTTTTGTTTGTGCACACTGAGGCCTTAAATGTGACTAGATATGCTCCATTTTTCTGCAAATTGATGCTTAAAGTATTGGCTTATTGCAGGTATATTTACCTACTGTGTTTTTACATTTTTTTCCAATTTTCTAAGATGACTTCAACTGATAAACTGCCTTCTATGAAGAATAAGTTAGTGTTGAAACTCCAAGAGTCAGTGTCCTAGAAAGCTGTGTGTTGACCTTAACTTCTGGCACATTTTGCTGCATTTCCACACTCTCTGTCTTCCTGTCCCCTGCTTGTGATCGTTTGGTACTCCTGGTACGAAACTTCCTTCCTAGAATACAGGCAGGAGCTGTATTCTCAATACAAATGGGTTGATTCTAAAAGTTGGTAAATTGTTAAAACATGTTTGGTGATGAGATAGTACCATAGGAGTGTTTATTTGCCAGGTCAGCTCACCAAAACCTTTTAGGTCAATTCTACAGTTAAATTAGCTTGTATTTACAAGGAAAATGATTGTATCTACTTAAAAAAAAAATAAACAGAAAACACAATGTAATAAAAAAACGTGGATTTATTTACCTTTAACCCAGTTGCTTGAATCCAAGCCACTGTAAGTGAGGGGATAGAGACCTTGGTGGAGACTGGTGTTTCTGGGGGCAGGGGAGGGGTCAGAGGTGGTAGCAGTGATTCTTTTGTCTTACTTTACTTCATAGTATGGCTTTTCTTCATATAAGCGTGTTGTTAACATTTATCTTACTTATGTTTATCAATGATGTATAGTGCCCACTCTTAAGCCAAGGGAAACCTAGAGGCCCAGATTTAGAAGAGATAGAGGTCATCATAGCCTAAGGAGAGAACTATTATTATTATTAATCTTTTGGAATGGGGTAGTCTGAATCTTCAGTTCCATTGCGAAAGGAGATGAACGTTGGTTGATTTTTTTGTGTCCACCCACGGGGAAGGAGGTTTGTGGCCACATGTGGCAGCTGTCTTCCAGGCCTTCTTTAGTTATGCACATAGGGGTTTTTAGAGTGGTCTCAGAGTGGCTTCCCCTTCCTTTCATTCTTCCTTTCATTTTCCATCTCCCTTTATTTTCTCACCCATAAGTTGTTGACTAAGTTTCCACGAGGCATCTTGATTTTTTCTTCCTCCCAGACCAGCTGTATGCTGAGGGACAGCAGGCTGAGTACTGGGACATAAGCGTTTCACACTCTCTTAAATCCGTCTGGGCGTAGAGCAAGCAGACACCTCTGTAGTGGTATGGAGATTTTTTAAGAGCAAGTTGATTGTGATTCACTATTTAGTATAAGTTGGTTTAATAATAAGCTTTTAGTTGGAAGGGACTTGGAGGACATCTTATCCAGTCTAACACGCAGTGAAAGGAAGTATCACTTTTGGGGGAAGCCTCATTTTTGTAATTCCAAGCTGGTAAGAAAATGGATTAGATGGAGAGGGAAATTTAAGTTAGGAGAGGGGGCCTTGAAGTACTTTCAGAACAGGTAAACCTTCATGAGGAACAGAGGTGGAGAGCTTTAAGAGTCAGGGCTGCATGAGGGATCCTCAGGAAGATGGGAGGAATGGCGACAGCCAGGGAGAACGCAGCAAGAACAGGGCAGGAGTATAAGGATTTAACCAGGGCAGCCCTGCTCTTTTCATTATTGGCCAAGGGCATTGTTTGAAACCTTTTTTTAAAACTCAACATTTTATTTCATACTTTCTAGGTCCTAACTGGAAAAATTGATGTGATGGTGTGGGCTTCTTTTTAACCCCAGTGGTGTGGTTGATATAACAAAAATCTATTTAGGTCTGAGGTGGGCTCTCTTGAGTAACACCTGCTGGGTTTGTTCCTTCCATTACCCTCTCTGAAGGGCTGGTGGGCCTTGAGAGCTGACTCTGAGGTGCAGCCTGAGAACCACTGAGAGCTTTCTCAAAGCCCGGATGTGAAAGACTGTTCTCTTTATTTTTCCCATACCATAAATAGGCAGGGAGTGGGCTTCAGCACATGGAAATCAAGATCTCTTTTTAGTGGGAGGAGTGATCTTATTAGAATCAGGGAATTGAGAGATTCTCATTGATTGACGTTCCACTCAAAAGCAGCGTAACAGAAAGACCAAAAGCGTAATCTTCGGAACAGTCTTTGAAGACTGCCTGCATTCAATACCTAGCTCTACTTTCTTTCTTTAATTTTTTATGTTTCTTCATCCTTATTTACTTATTTATTTTGCCTTTTATTTTTAGTTTCATGTCATAAAACACTAGAACTTACTCCTCCCATCTAGCTGTAACTTTGTATCCATTAACCAACCTCCCCCTATCCTCTCCCGGACCTTTCCCTGCCTTTAATACCCACAATCCTACTCTTTACTTCTATGAGCTCAATTTTTTTTTTTGGCTCCCACATGAGTGAGAACACGCATATTTACCTTTCTGTCTCTGACTTATTTCACTTAACATAATGTCCTCCATGCTCATCCATATTGCTGAGAATGACAGTATTTCATTCTTTTTGATAGCTGAATAGCATTCCATTACATGTATAAAACACATTTTCTTTATCCACTCATCTGTTGATAGACATTTAAATTGATTCCATATCTTGGCTATTGGGAATAGCTAGCTCTATGTTTTAATAGTTAAGTGATTATGGGCAATTTTCTTAAATTCTCTGGGCCTCATTTTCTGCCATCTGTAAAATGAGGATAACAGTGGGACTTCCTTCAAAGGATTGTTAAAGAGCAGTGAAGTCTGGAAAAGTTCCTGGAACATAGGAAGCTTTCAAAGTGTTATTATGAAATTCCCAGGTAATATGAATATAAAGTGTGGTTGTAGTTAGCAAGAAAGTTGCTCTTGTCCTTGCATTCAGGTATACCCTGTTAAGACTTTGAGATTAGTAGCAAGTGGTATATGCTTTATCTGAGGTTGTAGGAGAATGGCTCCAAAACAAGTATACAAACACTCTTCTGTCTTCTCTTCTCGCTTTCTGATCTGAGGATGAGCTAGGTGGGCAAACCCAATTATTAACTTAAACTCTTTAACTGTTGTAATAAATTCCTTGAATGTCCCACTGTTGCTTTTCTTTTTCTATTTAGGCTTATATGAATTATGGCAGACTTGATTTGTATGGCCGATATGTTCCTAAAAAGTTACATGAATATAGTCTTTTTGATAAATTAATATACAGTACAATGCTATGCATTGGAATTCTGTGGTGAAACATTTTTGAAAAACAGGTAATACTGGAACAAAAGCTCTAACTTTTTTGGAGGGTAAGTCTGAATTTTCATGTATCATTTTAGCTTGAAATGGAATGTAATTAAACTCATTTCTTCTTTCCCAAAGCCAGTGATGTTAGAGCATATGATATAGTAATAGTTGTTGATGACAGGATCTTCATGCTTTGCAAAATAGCCTCTCACTTTGTAAGAGATAGCAATTCACTATACTTGTGAGTAGCTTACAAAATACTACAGTTCATTGTATCATATGTGTTAAGGGAATATGAAAAAAATGATAGCAGTGATGTGTTAGGTGAGTTGAAATACACTTAAACCTATACTACCTTTATTGTTAGTATTATCAAAACCTAAGAGAAAAATATTTATGCTAATGAGAGACAGAGTGAAGCACGGATAATTAAAATCCACA
This sequence comes from Propithecus coquereli, assembly GCF_000956105.1. Lineage (NCBI taxonomy): Eukaryota > Metazoa > Chordata > Mammalia > Primates > Indriidae > Propithecus > Propithecus coquereli. The sequence continues at coordinate 2,682,472 of NW_012140191.1, forward strand.
CAGATTTTGAGAACATTGTTTTAACTTGTAATTTCAGTCTCTCCTCTCAATATATTATTTTTAAGAGTTCTAACAGAACAGTGCTTTTTGATTGGTGGTACCAGTGACTCCAAAGTTAACTCAGTAGCGAAAGATAAGATTGGAGAAGAAGCAAAACATACAATGATCAAATCTAGTCCAAATAAGATCTACTTTACAATTTATTTTAACAGACCCCCAAATGAGATAACACTTAGCTTCCCAAATGTGTCTGTTATATGAGTGTGACTGGGTTTTGGTGAACCTATTTTTGTGCATGGGTCGTGAAAGCTTTCAGATTTCTAATTTCTTGATAAAGTAAGGACAATGTCACTTTACTCATAGGCTTTTTTTCCCCATGAGGTATATGCTGTATATACTGCCAGTTTATACATGTCGGTGATCATAGTACCTGGCACATAGCAGTTCTTTAGTATGTGTTATACTTCTTTCCCCTTTCCCTGATACAGGATATGAATATTTGAAATAGACCTGTCTTATTATGCATAATAAGAAAGACATAACATGAGATTTCTTTTTTTTTTTCATTGCCATTTTATTCATTTTTGTTTCGAACATTTCAAATGCCTGGATCATTGTACCTGTTAGGACATTTCACCCCACTAAAAATTTTCCCAAGCCACCACTGAACACCAGATTTCTTTTAAATAGCTGAGCTTTTGGTTGGCATACTTTTGCTTGCATTGATGACTAGACAGAGAAACTGGTAAAGGGTAGAGAAACTTGAAGTTCAAATGAGTATTGATTGAAGAGAAATCAAAATTATAAGCACAGCATCTAGGATACGATATCAGTTAAGAAACAACTTAAATTACAAAAATTCCACTTAAGGCCAGGCACGGTGACTCACACCTGTAATCCTAGCACTCTGGGAGGCCGAGGTGGGAGGATCGCTTGAGGTCAGGAGTTTGAGACCAGCCCGAGCAAGAGTGAGACCCCGTTTCTACTAAAAATAGAAAAAATTAGCCTGGTGTGGTGGTGCTCGACTGTAGTCCCAGCTACTCGGGAGGCTGAGACAGGAGGATTGCTTGAGCCCAGGAGCTTGCGGTTGCTGTGAGCTAGGCTGACGCCGTGGCACTCTAGCCTGGGCAACAGAGTGAGACTCTGTCTCCAAGAAAAAAAAAGTATTCCACTTAAGTGTCACCTTTCAGCAGTATCTTTGATTGGATATAACAATTTGTTTATTTTTTGAACACCCTTAACATCTTTGAGAATTTAACCTCAGTGAGAAATACTCTCCTGGTTCTTAAACTAAGGAGTGTCTGTGGGTTTGAAATAAGTATAAATCTTCTTCAGCATCGATGTAGCTGAAATTAGACCACATGACACATTTGCTTTGTTTTTACTAGATTGCTTTTAACTTTGTGAGTCAATTTATGTTACCAGACTTGCTTGTTCTCCCCAAGTACATAACATTCCATCTCCAGAGGCAATTTTCATCGGTTGATAAGCAGTCTTTCTCTTTAAAAAAATCTTATAAATCGCTATAAAAATAAAAGTTCTTAAACAGTCTTCATTATTATTGATTTCTAAAAAGTTCTTTCCTGGAGCATAACCGAAACTTTGTGCCCCTTGGCCAACATCTCATTCTCCCCCTGCGTACCCGATCCCTGCCCCTGATAGCATATTCTACTCTCTGATTCTTTGACTATTTTAGCTCCCACATATAAGTGAGAGCATACGGTATTTGTCTCTGTGTCTGGCTTATTTCACTTAGCATAATGTCCTCTAGGTCTATCCATGTTGTCACAAATGTCAGGATTTTCTTCTTTTATAAGGCTGAATAATATTCTATTGTGTATATTTCTTTATCCATTCATCCCTTATGGACATTTAGGTTGTTTCCACATCTTGGCTATTGTAAATACATTGTGAATACATTCTTCATGTGGTATCTGACGCTGTAGTTCCCGCCTCAACATTAAAATCTACAAAAATGGCCATTTTTGAAGGTGGAAGGAAGAACTAGTGGTTGCGTATATGAAGGTGGATAAAGAACTAGTCGTTGAGTAATGGGCTTCTCAGTTCCACCTGCCTGCTTAAAAAGCCACAACATCAGCATCATGTCAACTATGAAGGTAGAACTGTCTCTGCACCATGGCTTTCTGGGGCTTTCCTTTGATGGTCTGCCCTTTTGTAGCTTTATCTGTGTGAATTTATTTTTCTGTAATTGATGGGGCCTGGCACCCATGAGGGGAAGATTCGGAATTACGTATGGACTGTATACAATGTCAGCGAGCTGTAAATCTTGGGTTGTAATGCTAAACACATCTCACACTTGTGTATTCATTGGAGTAAGCTAATTGGTGTAATAAACAACCCCCAAAGCTCAGCGCCTTATCGCAATGAAGGTTTATTTCTTGCTCACATTACAGTTCAGTGTGTATAGGTGGGGGTCCTATTTCTTGCAGTTATTCAGGGACCTATATAGGTTTCATTATTCTAGTGGATCTGCTGTACTGTAGGGCTTTGCTCTCCCACTGGGTCATTTCCACCCAGCTGTACAGGAGGGTGGGAATTGTAATCCAGCAGTGTTCTCTGGAAGAAGAGAAAAAGTTTTGTTAAGCATCCAGCCATTACATATGTGTCCTGAATTTAGTTTCTTATCTAGTTAACAAATGAGCTGTATTTCTTTTGATGAGAGTTTTATTGTTAGCGCTATGCCAAAGACTGTTTCATTCATTTGCTTCTCTTATTTAGAACCCTGTGCATAGATTCCTGGAAGAACTGTTTTTCTCCTAGAAACATAACTAAATTTGTTGGGAATGTGTCTGATATCTAAAGCTTGATGAAAATTCTGAATACTCTGTATTTTAGATAAGGCCAGTTGAAACTATTCTTAACTACTCTATATGGTTAACTGTTTCTTCAGAGGCATGTTTCATCAAAGTACTAAAATTATGCAGACAGAGCTGGAAATGTTCTCTGAAGAGCATCCTATCATCTTCCTTATAATTTTGGTTTTTATTTAACACTTAGCCCCCAAAGTGGGGCCACGGCAATATCTTTGAGATATAACTCACATCAGGCCTTCGAGGAGTTTGTGATGCTGTTTTGTTGCTGGCATACAAAATCAGTGAGGTTAACTGTACTTCTATAGGTCACTCAGTGAGTCAACGACTGAGCTATGATTAGCGTTGACAGCTGGTGAGCTGCTAGGCTGTTGCTAACTGAGCAACATTGACATTCATTTTGATTTGACTTTGCATTTCATTTTCAACTATTTATTCATTTTAAGGCCTCTTTAAGAAACTTTTTAGGGATATTGTGGGACTGAGGAAACTTTCTATAAATGCTTCTAGGAGAGACCTTTAGCTTTCCTCTCCCCTGTCCCCATCTTCCAGCTGAGTAGTTAAATTATGTTTATACTAGGAAAGCTTCTTCTAGGTAGTTTTGTAAATTAAGAAGGAAATAGATGCTTTAAATAGAAGTTAGGCGATCCCAATTTAGCTTATTTATTTTGCAATTTGTGATTTTTCAACAAAGAATTTCTTAGAACTAATTTTATGATACTGAGCATCAACTAGAAAAGTTGTATTTCTATTTGATGAAATAATTCACAGAGAAATGGAGAGTATGTATCACAGATTTGAACAAAAACTATTTTGAACTAAGGTTAAAGTGTGGTTAATGCCATCTGGATTATAAAGTTTGGAACTGGTTATTTGGCTTATGCTCAGCATTTTATTCACCTGAGAGGGATGGGGGAAGAGTGAGCCCTCTTTCAGTTCTGGATCTACTTCCAGATGTATGCTTTAGGGAGATTTTTAAGGGAAAGTGCTGTTTCATAGAACCCTGGGTATCAACTTAACTCCCCAATGTGGCTACAGGCTAGGCAGATGCCCTAGGATGTCACTGACTACCATCACTAGTTCTACATTGCTGGTGCCAGAGAGGCTGGCAGATCTAGGGGCTCAGGTAACCCATAATATAGGCAAAAATGACCTAGCAGAGCTGAAGATGCCCAATTTAGAATTAACCCTGGGATCCAATTCTGATTCTTTTAATTACTTGCCCAAGGGATAACTAAACTAGATTGGCTCCCTGGTCAAAGGATTTCTCCTTTCTATGGTGATTGTGAGTGAGACCTAAGGAGCTAGCCTATTAGAGTGTGTGTGTTAACAGCCTCTAGACAAGTAATAGTTCTGTCTCTACTTCTTTCTCTGTCTTCCCCAACCCCAGGCTTATTCTCCAGGTTCTTCAATTCTCAGCAAGCTGTTGGAATTGAAAAGCAATATTAAGTTTAGATACCCTCAAACACATATTCCATGTGTTAAAAATATTTATTTGAAAACCATTAAAACATATACCCCAAACCTCAGAGCACGTAGTCAATTATGACGTTAATTTATTTGATGTTTGCGTGGTCAGACAGAGCCAAGGGGTCCCTCCCCTTTTTTTTAGCTATACCAAAGTTTGATAATTTAGTTGTTTGGATATATTCTGATTGCTATTAAAAGAGCTTCTACGTGAATTCTCAAAGGAATCATAGCCACTTAAAGGCTCCCTGAAGGTGAATCAGACCTTTATTTTCAGCCGCCCAGAAGGATGGACTCCTCTTGTTTTCTCTTGCATGGAACCCAGTAGAGATGACAGACCACCCATTAGCAACTCTGTCTACAGAATAATCATGAATCTCACCGAGTATGTTTACACTGAGAATTGTTGCTTACTGTCATGTAAGTATTGTACAAGAAAAAACGTCACGTTTAGAGTCACAAAGTGATTCAAGAGGTGAATGAATGTCATTAAAACATATTATGATTCACTATGAAGAGATGCTTGTTGCATTTGCCTTTCAGGAATATATAAATATGGTCAGTCTTTTTTAGTGACAAAAACCAGGAAGCAGTTTCCCTTAAATTTAAGGATTCCATTGATTGAATCACATAATATGGAAGAGAGAGAGAATGATAGTTGCAGTCTGAGGTGATTTGCATGAAACCCTGCTTTATACTCCAATTATTACTGTACATGATTATAGGACAACCTGGTTGTTAATTGCCTGTGGTCTTTAAATATGCACTTCTTTCAGAAATAGACACTAATTATTAGATCTTGTTTTTGGTCTCACCCTAAGTTGCAAATGTCTAGGATTTTTTTTTTTTTAATTTGCAAGTCTAATGATGCACAGACATAGTAAAACTGATCTCATTCTGAATCTTGTTCAGGATGAATGTTTTCTGGGATGTAAACTCTCAAAGATTATAAACTTGGCTTTTAATTCTATGTAGGTGCTCATGCGAGTCTCTTGACAAAAGCTGTGTGTTTGCTATCAGAACGCTGGAGGAATTTTCTTTCTAAAATGTAAATGAAAATTGGTTTACAAGTTTAAAAAAAACCCCTACTTCCCCCATCATAATTAAGTATAATAGAAAAAAATCAAAGTAAAGTAATAGTAAGTATTAGATCTTCTCCCAATTCCACCAAGATTAGAAGTTTTTTGTTTGGGTGCTGTGGTTGGAATAACGCTAGGCAAAAGCAGTTTGCTTTGTGTCTTGGGCTCTCCTTTCTTCTCAGTGTTAGTGGCTGAATTAGCAAACTGATCCTGAATCTGGTAGCGAGTTGTTCCTGCCTTTAGGCCAGGGTTGGCCAGTTCACAGGCCTACAGGGGACAGACTGGGGAGGCACAAGTGTGAAGCCAGTGAGGGGGAACCCTGGGCTCACAAGAGCACGGAAGTCCTGCCTAAAGGCGGAGCTGCTACTCATTTTCAGCACATATATCTCAGATAGAAATCCTGATTTTTATGTGAAATATGGCAGTTTTGAAATATTGGATGTGTAATTCACTTTTTAAGAAAATAGTGTACCGAACAAAGAAAATATGCTGGTATGACTTTTGGTTTTAGCATATGCTATTCCCACTTCCTTTCCTGGTTTTTGTCACCCAGCTAATGCCTATTAGTTTTTCTTCACTTGATTTATCTATAAGTTCCAGGAAGCCTTCTCAGGTCTGGATAACCTCCTGTGGCTTTTGTAGCCTCTTCTCTATGTTAAATCCACATGTAAGCAATATTTAATGCCTCTTTATCTTTTCATTTTGTCCCCTAGAATTTTGTCCTTTTCATTTTGGCCCCTAGAATCCTTGAGGACCTCCCATACATACTGATTGTAAGTGATGATGTTAGGTTCATCTGTGTGGCTGTTCCCTGGTTCCCTAGTTCCCAGTGTCAAGAATGAGTACTGGTACTGAGTCAAGCTGATGACGGAGTGATCACAAACTCAGAGCAACTTAATACAATTTATCACATAAAAGAAAGAATGAAAGTAAAGGAAGCTTACGCAAAGGGAACATACGTTCCAGAGAGAGAGGAACGGGTCAGTCTCCAGGATTGGTGACAGACACTGGAGGCTGAGCACGAGCCACCTTTTATAAGCCCTCTAGTTTGTCCCGCCTTTTTTCTGGCAGGATTGGTTGCCGTTTCCCGCCTTCGGGGGTGATTGACAGGTTGGTGCTCCATAACAGATCACATGACAGGCTACATAACAGGATAGTTATAAGATAGTTTCCCTTCCTGTGTATGTGGTTTTTCTAGAATTCTCCACGAAGCTCCACCCACGTTATGCTAATTAGATGGTAATGAGCTCTAAGTCTATTAAAGGTTACTAGGAACTTTTTACTGTGTATGTTCCCATCAGGGAACAGTGCCTAGTCATAATTTAGCTCCTAGTACAATTTGGTTCCTGCTCTCTGCCCTTAGCCACTCCCTTGCTACCTGCTTACCCTCCACCAGACCTAACAGTGGTGAGTCAAGGATCTCTGGCTCAATCCTTCAGAGTGGCCTATTTACCAGATTCCTGTCTAATCAAACTGCCTTAGGAAAAAAGGAGGATGAGGAAAGGGCAGATCTAGAAGGATCTGGAGCCCCAAAGCCTCTTTTCTTAAAGCACGCTATCACTTACCACTACTGTTTTATTCCTGCTGCGTTTCTCATCTTTATTTCCCCTTAATCAACATATTCTAGGAGAGGTAGCGTGTACATGTGTTTTTGTAACTCAAAACCATATGAAGCCAAAATGAGTCTTTCTTCTGTCATAATTATAAGTAGGACCTTAGGCTGTGTTTACTGCCTCCAAAATAAATGTGGTGCTTAGCTTCTCAGTTGCAACACTTCCCAGCTTTTATGAAAATAATAAACAAAAATAAAATGTTATTTTAAAAGTAGTGTCAGAAATTAAATAAATTACCCTCAGTAGTACCGTATATTTAAAACAATTTTTTGGAGAAACTGTTCAGTAAAACCTCCACAATAAATCCACACCAAGCCCCCAACACCCTTAAACAAAAAACTCCCCATTAAAAAAAAAACAACTTTCTACATTTGGTAACTGGTTATATCTCATTCTATTATAACTATTTAGTCTGTTACTTTATTTTTTCTCAAATTATATGTAGAGTGAGTATGGTCTGGTAGTGTAAAACAGTCTCTGTTGCCAGGCGATGTAGGTTCAATTTCCAGGTCAACCATGAACTAGCTGTATAATTATGGGCCAATTACTTAACTTCTCTATGTCTCAGTTACTTCTTTAGTAAATTGGAGACCATAATAATACCTAATGCATATGGTTATTGTGAGGAGTAAATGAGTACAAAAAAGCAAAACCCTTATAAGTGTCTGGCACATAAGTGCTTTATACATACTTTAAAGTCAAGTATATTGACTTTAAAATCACCCTTTATAATATACACATTATATATGCCCTTTATGTATACATATAGTTCTATTGGTTTTGACAAGTACATACAGTTTTGTAATCACCACCACAATCAAGCTATAGAGTGTTCCTATCATCTGCACACATTTCCTCATGCCCTTTGTAGTCCGTTCTTTTTCCTTTATCTCCAGACCCTGGCAATCACTGATCTGTTTTCTGATTCTATAGTTTTGCTTTTACAGAACATGGTATAAACAATCACTGGAGTCATGTAATATGTAGACTTCTGAATCTGGCTTCTTTGTCTTAGCATGGAGGTTGGGGAATTTTCTGTAAAGAGCCAGAGAGCAAATGTTTTAGGCTTGCAGGCCATACAGTCTCTGTTGCAACTATTCAACTCTGCTGTTACAGTCATGGACAATACATGAATTATTGGGTGTGGCTGTGTTCTAATAAAATTTCTTGGGCCGGGCGTGGTGGCTCACGCCTGTAATCCTAGCACTCTGGGAGGCCGAGGCGGGCGGATTGTTTGAGCTCAGGAGTTCGAGACCAGCCTGAGCAAGAGCGAGACCCCGTCTCTACTAAAAATACAAAGAAATTAATCAGACAACTAAAAATATATAGAAAAAATTAGCCAGGCTTGGTGGCACATGCCTGTAGTCCCAGCTACTCAAGAGGCTGAGGCAGAAGGATTGCTTGAGCCCAGAAGTTTGAGGTTGCTGTGAGCTAGGATGACGCCACGGCACTCTAGCCCGGGCAACACAGTGAGACTCTGTCTCAAAAAAAAAAAAATTTCTTTACAAAAACAGGTGGCAGCCAGATTTGGGCTGAAGACCATAATTTGCCAACACCTGATTTAGCATAATGCAGTTGTTCATTCATATTGTCGGGTGTATCAGTAGTTTGTTATTTTTTATTGCCGATTATTATTCCATTGCATAGATGTATCACAGTTTATTTAATCATTCAACAGGTGAAGGACATTTGAGTTTTTTCCAGTTTAGGGCAAATATGAATAAGCCATTGTAAACATTTGTCTGCAGGTTTCTGTGTGAACATAGGTTTTTATTTCTTTTGGGCAATTACCTAGGAGGGGATTGCTGGGTTGTATGGTAAGTATGTTTACCTTTGTAAGACACTCCCAAACTGTTTTTCAAAATAGCTGTATCATTTTGCATTTACACAAGCAATATAAGAGAGTTTTAATTGTGTTGCATTCTCACCAGCACTTGATATTGTCTTTTTTTTTTTTAAATTTTAGCCATTACAAAGGACTATGAGGAGTCTTAGAAACCAGATAAATTAAGTTGGAAGCTCTTGAAGGGTTTTGTACATGGGTTTTGTACATTATTTGGGTTTTAAAATGATTTTTCCACCTGCAGTGTGGAGAATGATTTAGGAGGAGGCAGAGTAAATATGCGAAGACCTTTGGCAGGATATCCCATTAGTATAGGGGAAAGGGAAGATACCTTGACTTGAGAAGGGGCAGTGAAGATGAAGAAGTGACTAGATGTGAGAATTTTTTAGGAGGTAGAATCTATGGGACTCAGAGATTGATCAGATATGGGACTGAAGAGAATGGGAGCTGTCAAGGATACTTCCAAAATATCTGGCATCAGCAACTACCTGTGTAATGGCATCCTTACAGAGATAAGGAACGCTGACAGAGAAAAAAGGTTTGGGCATATAAAGTCATCAGATCAATTCTGGGACACATGTGAGACATCCAAATTGAGACAGCAGTTAGGTAGTTTGATATCTGGCTTCTGGAATGGGGGAACAAAATTAGAAGTCATTGTGATATAAAGGATATTTGACAGTACGGTGTAGATGAGATTCTTGAGAGAGAGTTATTAGTGATCTGAAAAAAGTGAATAGGGTAGCTCCAAGAGAAACTTTGGTGTTTAATGTTGGACAGTAGAGGGACATTCAAAGGAAGCTGAGAGAGAGTGATTCGGAGAGGCTGGGGAGAGAGAACTGTCCCCCGATGTCCAGGTAGGCGAACCAATCAATCAGTTGTGGGCTTTTTGGATTATTTGGTAGCGTGGTGGGCATTATTCAGTTTTGGTGGTGTTGGTGGTAGTGGGGTGTATGTGAGTTACAGATTACAGTGAGTTGAGGAGTGAGTAAGGAGGAAGGCAGTAGAAAAAGCAAGGATTTACAGGTCTTTTAAGAATTTTTAGGGTGGTTGTTAGAAACATATGTAAGAAGTGTTTTTTGTTGTTTGTTATGAGGAGACAGGTTAGAGCTTGCTGGAGAGAAGGGTGAGGGAGGGGGTGAAGATAGGAGAAACAGTGTTGGCGATGGAATGAGATCCTCACGCGTGTGAGTGATGTCCATCAGATCTAGCATACTTGCTGAAGAAGAAACCCATACAGTAGAGTTTAATATTCACAGAGTGGAATAGGAGGCTTTTAGTATTACCGAGTTCTAATGAACTATATCATAACGTGTTCTTTAAACTTATTTCTCAAGTATTTCTAGAAAACTTACCAAACAGAAAATGTCAGCAATTCTTCTGATGTGTGAAAACACTCTGGCGGTTTAGTTTAGTCACTTGTCAGTCTCATGTCCAAGTCCTACCCATCTGTCATGGCACAATTGAAACCCTCAAATGACTCCCTCATCTATATGGTTGTAGCCTGGTGTTTTTTTTTCCCCTCTAGTTTGGTGTTGTTCTTTCTACATAATTGTTATATATGCGTATATTGTATATACGTGTATATATATATATATTTTTTTCTTCTCATTAGATGATGGAAGGCAGAGACCATAAGTGAAGGATGTTATGTTCTCCATAGTACTGAGTAGTTGCATTTATTTAGTTTGTTACCTTAAATTTATGTAAAGGTAAAAATGGGGACATCGTTATTAGCAGATAATTAAGAGGAGTTATGTGAAGAATAAAATTTTGGGGGCTTGGCATATGAAAAATTGGCATAGCTTGAAAAATTATGGTATCTGATTATAACCTTTTGTTTTTACCATACTTAGTAAAATATGTTTTAAAAGTTACTTATTATACACTACTAAAGAATCAAATTATTTAATGATAATAGTAACAATAACAGCAACTCCTCTCTGGTGGCACTTTGTCATTTACCTAAATGATTTTCATACTATTATTCCATTCAGATTGAGGATAACCCAGAGATGCAAAGATAGAGACATCACAGGGATTTTATCCCTATTTTACAAAGATGAAGCCGCAGAGATAATGTGTCAAAAGTCACATTGCTGGTAAACAAGTGCTAAGACTTAACCTGGGACCCTCTAACCCTAATCCAGAATTTTTTCTTTTCTTTTTTTTTTCTTCTTGAGTCATGGTCTCGCTCTGTCACCCTGGGTAGACTGCAGTGGCGTGATCATAGCTCACAGAAACCTCAAACTCCTGAGCTCAAGCCATCCTCCTGCCTCAGCCTCCTGAGTAACTGGGACTACAGGCATGTGCCATGATGCCCGGCTCATTTTTCTATCTTTTGTAGAGATAGGGTCTCGCTTTTGCTCAGGCTAGTCTTGAACTCCTAGGCTCAAATGATCCTCCTGCCTCGGCTTCCCGGAGTGCGAGGATTACAGGTGTGAACCACCGTGCCTGGCATCCTTTTTTTTTTTTTTTTTTAATATCAGAATATTACGGGGGTACAAATGTTTTGGTTACATAAATTGCTTTTGTACCAGGTTTTTTCAATGTACCTTATCTTATGGTTTCTTTATTTTCATAAAAATCCAGTTGGCCTGGTAATAATTAAATAAAACTATAGGGATAATTTGGTTTATTTTATTTAAATGAACAAAAAAATTGCTTATCTTGGGTGATCAGAACAATCTCTTGGTAAGTGCTAATAAGATCACCTCTTCATGAACCAGGTTTGGCCTGCTGGTTCAAAGCTTCCTGTGTGGCAGACTGGGAAAAAAAACCCACTATCATGGATTGTGCTGTTGCTGTGATTTAAAGAAAAGAAAATGGAAGTCACTTATCTGTAGAATACTAATAGAGCAATGCTGGCCAGCACTGTTCAATATAGTGTATGAACCTAGTATTAGCATTTTGGAAAAAAAAGATACCTGTTTTTCTGGATTTTTTACTCTAACTTCTGGGCTCTGGCAATTACTTTTCTTTTTAAAGTCCAGTATCATTTCTGATTTAGGATGATAAGTTATATTCTAAAAAAGAACTAGAAATAGGAAAGGTCATTATCTTTTAGGGGGACTATGTCTGGCTTTAATTATATTCAAGTTTTCAAAACTGGAATAGTATACATTAAGTATATATAATCTGTAATTTTATATTAAAATATTTAACAGGGAAGCCTTTGAGTAGAATCTTTGGAAAATAACATTCTCATTGGACATAGCTGATTATTAAAACTAGATAGTAACTTCTGGTTGAACAGATTCTTTTTCATTGTACCAATTTAAATCTATAGTCCCCAAACTCCAGAATATATTTTTGTCAGAAGAGTTGAGGAATGAAGAACATATACTTTTAAGAAATTGCAAAAAGATATAAAGTGCTTTTTCTTCCTCCTTCGGCACTTTAAAATGTTATCTGAATGAATTGCTGCCACTGGGTAAAACATTTGCTTATGTTTCCCTATTAATTGTCTTAGATAAAGTATTTGGGAATTGCTATATAGTTTTGGAAATAATTGAACTTAGCTGTATATGAAACAAAAACAAGCAAGTTGAGATATTGAATCTGAAACCAGATGTTCTGTGGCTAAATAGTTGTGATTCATGAAAAAAAACACACCTGGAATTTTAAGGAATTTTTTCCCCCCAAAGGCAGTTGGTCCTTTAGCTCCATGTGGGCTATGGACTATATAGTCTTGCTCTGGTATTCAGTATATCCATTACAAATCTATTCTTTTAGTATGTTGTAAAATTTATTAAATTGACATTTCAGATGAACAACTGAAAATGATTTTTTTTTTTAATATCAGGTGAACCTGGCCTACGTTGAAGCAGCAGAGTACATTTCAGAACCTGTTAACAGAGAGCCTCCGTCCAGAGAAGCTCAGCTACTGACTTTGCAAAACACGTCTGAATTTGATATCCTTGTTATTGGAGGAGGAGCAACAGGAAGCGGTTGTGCACTAGACGCGGTCACCAGAGGTAAGTCCTGATGTGGATTAATGCAACACAGATAAAGATTTCATCTTCCCTCCCCATTATAAACAAATACACAGTATGCAGTCTTCGCTAGTGAAGTCACGTTCTGTTAGTGTTCTCTAATTTTCCACTCTTGGTGAAACATCTTTGCAATTTTTAAAATATAGACACTTGCACGATTTTAAAATTAAATATAATTTGTTTTTACTTCAGTGAATTTGTTTAAAAAGAAAACTTTATATTCCTGCAAATTCATTGATTTGATGATGTTCT
>NW_012140191.1:2698751-2701103 GCF_000956105.1 Propithecus coquereli
TTGTAAGGATGTTCTTATTAATGATTCTTTAGGTTGTTTTCAACTTTTTTCTTGCTATTTAAAACAATACTATTTGTGAATCAAGTTCTAAACCATTTCTGAGAATATGAAGACTAGTAAGATGTGGCCTTAACCTCCAGGAGCTTACTGTTTATTAATATTTGCTGAACAAATAAATTTTTTCTTTGGGCACTGAAGAGTATTCAGTAGTTACCAGGACATTAGCTAGTGCCATTAGCAGATGATTTTGGGTGATGATAGTGATGATGATGATAGTGATGATGATGATGATGATGATGATGATGATGATTTTGAATAGATAAGAGATTTCAGAGCCTGAATATTGTTCAGGTGTTTAATTTTTGTAGTAATAACAGCTAAGAACATGCTATACTTTTTAAATATCTCTTGGCATATTGATTCCTGTCTTAAAATAATTGACTGTCTTTTACATATGTATGGAATTATGATGTATAAAAGGTATAGACAAACCTTAGTTGTATTTCATATATTATGCTGGTAGCCCTCGGGTAGTGTTTATAATTAAAATGTATAAAGAAATGCTGAAGGTAATCTATATTTATCCTTTTACTACAATTCCTGATCACATCAGTAGCCCTCTGAAGTGTGAAATAATCATGAGCATTTGGTTAATGAATTGTGCATTGTTGCTGTTCATTCATGGAATTTGCTCTTTTATTATATTTGATGCTTCACTTAACAACAAATTTTGCTTTCTCTGCATTTGATATGTTTTTACCAAATTATTCCTGATTGTATCCATTAATCTTTAGTCACATTTGACAAAAATAAATTACTGTGATCTTTTAAAGTTACCAGTAATAATTAGATTTTTCAGGACCTCAAAGTTTTGGGGGAACCACTAGATGTTAAAGGGCTTGTATAAAAATGTTTGCACAAGCTTTTTGATAAAATACTGTGCCCAAATGCAATTTTGGTAATGGATAAACAAAGACTGCAGGGAAAGAGAAAAAGTCATGGAGTCTTCATAATGAACATTTATTTGCATTCTCATCATCTGCATTTTCTCAGGAATCAAATTTCATTTGGGAATATTATTTTATAAACATAATATGCACAATTCGCCTCACGTTCTCCTGCAGGTCTTTAGGATCAATAGAAATTACTTCACTGTTTAACACCTTTCTGTCCAGTTCCTGGGCAGAAGCACAGCCCTGAAGCCCAGTTGTGGGCACTTGGCTCCCAAAGGAAGCTGGAATGGAGGAGAATCTGATAAACGTATTTACTCCCTCAGGGTTCTTCAAGGTGTTTTCTTTAGTTCTTTATGTTCTTTTATGTGATTTTACCTATATGTATCTGGGATCACCTAGTACATTTTTGTTTTAAAATCTGATGTATAAAATTTAACCTATGGCTTCAGTTCAAATTCCAAAGAAGACTGCCTCTTGCTGGAGGAAAATACTAATTGTAGTTCTCTTCTTTAAAAGTGTATACATACTTTTAATGGTATCTGGCTACAATTCTTGAATGTCCACTATACTTCCTTTAAGTCTAAGACAGTACTGCATAGTGATTAAGGTCACAGTTCAGAATTAGAATGAACTGAGATCAAATCTTGGCTTCATTGCATGCTAGCTCCATGACCTTCAACAAATATCTTAACCTTACAGAGAACCTCAAGTTTCTCAGGCATAAACGGAGAATGATAATAACACTCCTTTCCATAAATAAAGATTTAGAAAAGGGTGAGGTGTGTGCATTGCAGAAAAAATGCATAAAAGGGAGAGCCTTGGAGATAGTGCATTCTGAGGATTACTGGTCCCCACCCCTCAGTAGCCCCCCACCTCCATCATGAGAGTAGGAGAAAATCCCATTTCAGGAGGTTGAACTGCAGCAGATCAAAGTTTGCTGTCTGCTGGACTAGATGCTAATGAGACTAAATTGCAAATTCCTCTTAAAATTAATCTGGAAATTTAACATAGTTTTCATATAGTGATTTCCTTTGGTTAGGGTTGGGGGAATGGATTTGAGAAGCTGTGTTAGATTTACTAGATTAATTTTGGAAAAGAATACTGATAAGGGAGGTAGAGACCTATCAGATAGTAAAGTGTATTCTAAAGCTACTATAATTAAAATAGTTTGTTAAAGAAATAGATGAGTGGAATAAAAGTAAGAGTTTAGAAATAAATATAAATACATGAAGTTTAGAATATGATAAAGGCAGCATTTCAAAACTGTCATTATTGGTTATGTAATAAATGATACTGGCATATCCACTCCCCCCAATTTATATATATGTGTGTATGTATATATGTATGCATGTGTTTTATTATATTCTGTGTGAATCAAGGATTTAAAAATGAAACACCA
>NW_012140191.1:2701248-2703515 GCF_000956105.1 Propithecus coquereli
AATGGTAATAATTTATTATATTAAATAATTCTTCTCGGATTAATTAACTTACTACCATAGCCACTCTAGACTTAGTTACCTCACATACCTGGTAGAATTTACTCTTAAGGAAATGAAATGAATTTAATAAGATCTAAGCACACACAAACAAAAAATACCTTAGATTATTATGGTTTCATAGGACTTAGGTTTTGGTCCATGCAGGCATTATAGCCTAGGTCCTTTTTGTCAACTGTAAATAACGGTAAGTTCAAAATATAGGCACAAGAATCTCTTCCGTTACTACATTGACCTCAATTATCATATAATTTCCTGTCTCCAACCATGGAATATAATTTGAGCCAGATTATCCTTGAATATGCTAAAGCATATGGGAAGAACAGTTATAGTTTTCTCAAGATGATTTGAATTCATCTTTTTCCTTAGAAGCCTGGGAAGGAGAGTGAGAAAGGAGATACATTCCAACAAAATGAGAGGTCTTCTTTGGTACTAAACCTCCTAAGAATTAGAATATGCTAGGTGATAATTTTCTATATCAGAGAGGATCATTTCCCCAGTAGGATTCAGGAAAGAATATTTCTTGATGTCTCCAGTTATTTTCATGCTCTGGACTGCAATATGTGCTCGTTCTTTTTATTTCAATTCTGCAAATGTTCACTGAGTGCCTACTGTATGCATGGTAATATGCAAGGTACTACAGAACAATACAAAGATGATTGATGGAGTTGGTACCTTTAGGGTCCTCACAGTTCTATACTGCTTGTTTGCATAGACCAGATTATGTGATAGAGAATATGTGCCTTTTGAAAGTCTCAGAGACATTATGGATATATAAAGGTGAGAGCAATCATATCTACGTAGAATGGTCGGGAGTGGGAAAGCTGCTATTTGGCATAGGTAAAATTTTAACGGGCAAACATTGCCTGCTGAAAGTGTTCCGATCTGAGGAAACATGCAGGTAGAGCAGCATGGAATCAGTGTATGTGGGAGATAGCATGTGTTTTAATTCAGAGCATTGAGACCATATAGGGGTCCATATAGGAACATGAGGGAGGAGTGGAAAGGCCAGAGTGGGTCTGGCATGCCAGGAGAGGGCACTTGGGCTTTGTTGAATAAACCTCTTTGAGATACTGAAGTGCATTAGGTTTGGTAGTGAGGAATAGATGGGTAATATGGAAAGAACAACAAGAACATAACTTTCAAGAGATTTGGAGACAAATGAAATGGAAAGGAGTTAGCTTGATGGTGTAGTAGAATATAAAGAAGGGAGGCAGTCTATACAAGGGATTTTTTTCCTTCTTTTTCTATTCTATTCCCTTCCCTTTCCTTTCTTTCTCTTTCTTTCTTTCTTTCTTTTCTCTTTCTCTCCTTCCTTCCTTCCTTCCTTCCTTCCTTTCTTCCTTCCTTCCTTGATAGGAACAATCTGTAGACTCAGAGGAAAAAGTCAGTGCAGGGGGAGAAGTTTAGTATGCAAGTAATAGAAGGCAAATATGGAACAAGGTCTTGTGAAAATACAAGGAAAGGATATCAGAGATGTATCCTGGTTTTGGCAGGAAGGTAAAAGACTTGTTTCTCAGAGACAGAAGCAAAGGTAAAGATTCTAAGATATAAAAAAGGGAGCTTATGTGAGCATGAAGAACTATCCTTAAACAAACAAAGACACAGTGAGATGTTCTACTTCATGGGTGGGAGTAAGGGACGTCACTGTGGAAGAGGTTTATAACTACCTTATGGAGAATGTGGTAAAGAACAGGACGTCCCTTAGCTAGAAAATTTATGATCCATGCAGGATGTGTGTGTGTGTGTGTGTGTGTGTGTGTGTGTGTGTGTCCATCCGTGCAGTCTTACTGAGAGTAGAGGTGGAGATGATAGGCAGTAGGGTGGAATCTAGAATTGAGAATGGACTGGGTATGAATGATAAAAGACAAGTTTCTATAAAAAAAGAGGACATTGTTTAAATGTAGACCCAGAGCTGCTAGGGAGAGGTAAGGGAAATTACAAAGCCAGACTTCCCTGGAAGAGTTAGGATGGGTTGCAGGACAGCAAGAGCAATAATAAGGCAATCACTAAGTGCCTTTTATTCCTTTTCTCCATTTGAAAAGTCTCACCTACGCTTGCTTTTATGTACTTTTTGTATTTATATATTTTTAAAAACATAGACAAGATCATATTATAGTTACTCTTTTACAGTGTGTTTCTTTCAAAAACAGTATATTTAATCAGTCTATACATGTATATAGTATACATTTTTTAATAGCAAAATTTCA
>NW_012140191.1:2706193-2706940 GCF_000956105.1 Propithecus coquereli
TTTCTATATCCTTTTGTTTTGGTATGTCTGTGTTAAACAGTATGTAGCTAGATTCCATTTATTTATTTTTATTTTTAATACTTAATAAATGACAACTTTTAATAGATGAATTTAATTCACTTATGGTTATTTTGATTTCATATGCATTTACTTTGTGTTTTTTTATCTTCCATCTTTTTGGTTTGCCCTTCTTTTCCCTCCTTTCTGTGCTTCATGTTAGATCAGTTTGGTATACCCTCAGCTCCATAGATACAGTGGCTACCACCCTTAAGTCCCATTAGGGACTTTTCCTAGAACCAAATGGAGGCTCCTGCCCTGTGTTTGTCTTGGGGACCTTGCAGACCAGCTGCAGAGCCAGGTGGCACCTTGGCTCTGGTGTTGGTGTCCAGGTCGTGTCTATCTTCCTGCTTCCTTAACTTGTCCCAGCAATAGCCCCCTGCCCCAGAGAGTGGTCAAGGGAAGGTTGTCAACCTCCTTGTGCAAATGGTAGAGCCTTTCTTCAGTGCCAACATTCAGGTTCAACTGGCTCCTTCACCTTTCCTTGCAATAGATAGCTGTATTCCTCTTACCCTTCAGGAACTGAGAGCTTGGTTGCCTTTGCCTATTTCTAGATGCTGAGCCCACCAAGACAAAAAGCTTTTGGCCTAAACACTCTGCTCTGAGTTTCTGCTATATTTCTGGTCCATGGAGTGTTTATCTTATTTTTGAGTCAACCATGTCCTTTAAAAACCATGTCCTTAAAAAAAA
>NW_012140191.1:2708716-2760041 GCF_000956105.1 Propithecus coquereli
GTGTGTGTGTGTGTGTGTGTGTGTGTGTGTGTGTGTGTGTAGTTTTCTCTGTGTTTAGAGAAGAGGAAGAGTTCAAAGACAAGCTTACAATGCCATATTGATTTTTTTTAAGCCAGTCAAATTTACCAACTTTATACAATGCCATATTGATCAGAATTTTATTTAAAGTATATTTATACTAGCAATAAATTGGGATATATTCAGTTATTGAAAAGAGGTGGATATATAAGTATTTATGGGGAATATGGTTAAGATGTGTTACAAATTTAAAAATGCAAGTTGTGAAGAATGAGTGTTAATTCTATTTGTTTTTAATCAGAAAAGTATATGAATTTTGTACTTTCATAAACATGGAAAGTTTCTGATAAAATACATGAGACAGTTTAATAGTTAACATTGGTTACCTCTGGATTTTGTAACTAGAAAGTCAATAGTATATTATTTTCTCTTTTTACCCTTTTATATTATTTGATATTCTTCCTCCCTTTGAACATTGGCTATTTTTATAATAACAAAACAAAAAGAGAAAGCAACAACAGCAACTGCCTGATTCCCAGAAACTGTATTATTACAATTAATGTTATAGCTTAATACAGTTTTGTGACTTCATAATCACCTGTGTACTTAAGGAACACAAAGTATGTTAATAATATGTTTTAACTTTACATAGTATCTCTATTAATAATTTATCCGTTTTCTAATGGAAACATAGAAATGGGTATTAAATAATCAATCTGACATTTACAGTTTTTATAAAATGCTAACATTCGTCGTTGGAGGAAGCCAGGCCAAAACACAGGATCGGATCGTGACAGTGAGGATTACCAAGCTAGGATTATTTTGCAGCTTTACAGGAGTGTTAGTTTTTAGAGAAATTGATCCTTCATATAAAATGTCCAGCCTTTGGGTTAGTTCCTTTTCTTATTAATGGCAATGGCTGAAATCCAAAATTAAGTGCCCAAAGCTTTTCTGAAGAAAGATAAACTCACCTTTCCTTGCACTGCATCATTTTTTCTTCATGCAGCATGTGGCTTTAATACCTGTGTTTATGGTGCTAATGTGTCTTTCGCTTTCTGATTTGTGTGTTACTACCTTGGTACCTCTGATCGTTATTTTGTAGCAATTACTCTCACCTTTCTATTAAATACCTTAATAATGACATAACTGAAATTTTATTCTAATGACATAATTACAGATACAGAGAGACTAAATGGAAATATAATCTTGCAGTACTATCTGTGATAGAGAAAAAAGGAAATAACCCAAATGCTCAAAAGTAAGAAATTGAGCCAGGCACAGTGGCTCATACCTGTAATTCCAGTGACTCTGGAGGCTGAGGTCGGAGGATGGCTTGAGGTTAGAAGTTCAAGGCCAGTCTGGACAACATAGTGAGACCCTGTCTCTAAATAAAAAAAAAAAAAAATTAGTTGGTGTGGTGGTGTGTGCCTTTAGCCCCAGCTACTCCAGAACCGGAGACAGGAGGATAGCTTGAGTCCAGGAGTTCGAGGCTACAGTGAGGTGTGATTGTACCACTGCACTCCAGCTTGGGTGACACAAAGACCTCATCTCTTAAAAAAAAAATTGAATGCATTATTATAAATATTTAATCTGATACTATCCATATATTAAAAATAAAATTATACAAAAATATTTATTTACATGGAGAAATGTTTATAATAAACAGTGTTAAATGAAAAAAATTGAATAAAATATACCACATGATCTTAGTTTTGTAAAAATGTACATATGTGATTATATACATGCATAGGAAATGTGAACGTTTAAACACCCAAATGTCAACTATGGTTATCTGTGAGTGGTGTGATTACAGGAGAGTTTTATTTTGTTCTCTTTGCTTCTCTGCATTTATTATATTGAGCATGTTTTCATGCATAATAAGATAATCAGTAAAAGGTATTAAAATATACTTCTGTTCTATTTTATGTTGTGAAAGTTAAATGTCGTACCATTTCTCCCCTTAGATTGTAATTATCCCTTTATATTCTTCCAACTGTCTTGATCCACGAATTGGTTTAGTTGGAAGTAGCTAGACAGTCTTGCTCAGGTCAGAAAAGACAAAGCTGTAAAGAACCGCGTTTAGTTCATACCCCTCGCTCCATCCAGAAGATACAGTTTCAACGTGTTAAGAGATGGATGAAGATGAGTGGATGGTAGATTTCAAGTTGACTTTATTCTTCTAATATAACTAATCTTGTTATTCTGCCTAAGATTTCAGAGTAATTTTACTCCAAATGTTAATATTTTATTACTGTCATGAAATTCCTGAGCCTACTTTCTAAAAGTAATCAATATTAAAAATAAAAAATTAAATAATAATAATACCACCCCAAATGTTCTGGTTCATCTCAATAGTAATAGAGCTTATTGCTTTCCATAAAAAGTAATTTTAATAATAAAACCGAGAAAACAAAAAAGTATTCCTTAGAAAATCTTGAACTAGTTTTTAACGCATAGGGAAGCCAGTCTTTCCCTGCCTGCAGTGTGAAGAGGTCACTCTTTCTACTCTGAAGGAAGATCTTTTTCCCAGCCCCCTCAAATTCATAGCAATGAGTAGTTGGTTGAATACTGGGCACATTAGTTTTGATGTCCTTCATACTTAATTATTTTACCTAAAAGCACAAAATGTTAGCATTGAATGTCACTTAAAAATATGAGTTGGGCACCGTAGTGCATACCTGTAGCCCCAGCTACTAGGGAGACTGAGGCAGGAGGATCTCTTGAGCTCAGGAGTTCCAGGCCAGCCTCGGCAACACACTGAGATCCCGTCTCTAAAATATAAAAAATACTTTTCACTCTCTCTGAGAGGATAAAACAGCTCTTTTTTCCCCCCTACTTTCCTTGCCTTATACTTAAAATATCAGAAAACTGAGCTCTTAATTTCAGATCAGTAATTTTTTGAAGTTAGGAAAATAGTTTGGATTTTTGGAGAGGTAAAATAGAAAGGAACAGATTGGGTAACAGAACCATATAGGAACATCAAAAGGCTTTTTTAAAATTTTATTGTCTTCATTGCATTTGTTTAATTATTAACAATTAAGGAGTAAGTTATGAGAAGCAGTTATAACAAATAATAATGTCTTAATTTTGTGTTATTTTCCTCCTTTCTACTTCTTTCTTTCTCATTCAACAAATATGAGATATTCAGAACATTTAGCATATAATATTTGAAATTTTTAAAATATTTTCTTTTTTTAGAGTATCTTTTTTTTTTTCTTTTTTTGTGGTTCAGAAAACTTTTAGTAATACTTTTAGGTTACACAGTGTTTTCATATATCAATTTAGCCATAACTTTAGTGACCACATTTTTTAAAGTTTTGGCTCTGGAAGGAGCAGTATCATTTTTCTCCAGAAATTCTAGTGGATAACTTGATGATTAGACACTGGAAATAATGGGACAGGAAAAACAGCCTGGTTTGACAGAAAGGCCTATTTTAACTTTCATTGGTATTCACTAGAGTTTCTCACATATGTACATGTGAATAACTTTTAAAATGTCCAAATACTGGAAAAAGCAGTTTTCAGAGCTTTAAAGTGTTAGCTCTCACTTAAAAATCCTGAAATATCCCCTTGAGATGGCTTGCTAATTCCTAGAGTAGTTCCCTGCCTCACACTGTGTCAGTTTGGGAAAGAAAAAAATCCACCCTGACAACATGGCCCATGAAATTCTCTCTTTGTACCACTTTCCAGTGCCATCTTCTGCCTCGTGAGGCTGGATGCTTCCTTGCCCTGATCGTGCTATATGGCGCCGGTGCCCTCGATGATCTCCTGCCGCTAGCCCTTCTCCAGCTCCACTCCTAATCCCTGCGGCCAGAGAAATCTTTCTAGAACAGTATTCTGATTTCTTAGCTTAAAATACTTTTTTCTTTTTCTTTTTTTTATTTTAGCGGTAGAGTCTCACTCTATTGCCCAGGCTGAAGTGCAGTGGTGTCTTCATAGTTCACTGTAACCTCCAACTCCTGGGCTCAAGCGATCCTCCTGCCTCGGCCTCCTAAAGCGCTGGGATTACAGGCGTGAAACCACCATGCGTAGTCTCAGTTTAGAACACTTTGATGGTTCCCCTGACAAGCAGCTTAATAGTTTTTCAAAACAATACCTGTGAACTGCTGGAAAAAAATTAAATTGTATTCCTTTGTAATAATGAAAGAAAATTAACAAGCAAACCCTGGTTCTCCAGAATGGATGCCTTGTTACTGAGTACAGCACTCAGTTTCATGTTTGTGTGTTATCGATAACAAATCTCTTTTTTGGTTTTCCCCTTAATGAAGCATTTGTTTCTGAAACTGATCCAGGAATAGCCATGTTCTCAGAGGCATTTTCCTTTTGAGGAGATCTAGATATTACTTTCTTGTGAGAAACAGTGGCCCATAGGACAGGATCCAAATGCCCCAGCGTGGATCAAAAGCCCTTGGTGATCTGCCTTGCCCATTCTTCCCACGGGGACTCCTTCACGTTGCCCCTTGTGCCCTGCACTGCAGCCCGAGTGACAAGCAGCCCCTGAATACGCTGGGCCACTTCTCTACCTTAGGCTTGTCTTTGCCAGTGTGTGTGATTCCACTCCTCCCCTCCACCAGTCTTGAACACAGACTCCTCTGCAGACTTTCCTGAAGACGCCATCCTGAGGTGCAGTCTTGGCTGCAGTTAATCTTCACACAGGGAATCGGGTCACCAATAAACTATCTCCCAAATTTGGTGGCTCAAAACAGCAACATTTATTATCCCCCAGTTTTGGTGTGCTGGGAATCTGGGTGAGCCTTGGCTGGGTCCTCTGCCTCTGGTCTCTCACAGGCTTACAGTGTTTCCCAGGAACTCACATGGTTGTTGACAGGATTTAGTTCCTCCTGGGTTGTTGGACTGACACCTGGGTTCCTTGTGACCTGCTGACGGTTGGCCTCTCTTTCTTTTTCTTTTATTTTATTTCAGGAAATTATGGGGGTACAAAATTTTGGTTGTATGTTATGACTTTGCCACATTCCAACCATGATTTGAGACGTGCCCTTCCCCCCCTACAATGCTCACCACGTCCATTAGTTGTGAGTTTACCCACCCCCAACCCCTCTACCCCCAAAGAATATTACTACCATGTGAGCACCTTAGTGTTGATCAGTGCCAGTTTGATGGCGAGTGCATGTGGAGCCTATTCTTCCATTCTTGTGATACCTCACTTTGAAGGATGGGCTAAAGCTCTATCCAGGAAAATATAAGAGGTGCTAGATCAGCATCGTTTCTTATAATTGAGTAGTAGTCCATCGTATACATATACCATATTTTATTAATCCACTCATGGATTGACGGGTACTTGGGTTGTTTCCACATCCTTGCTATAGTGAATTGTGCTGCCATAAACATTCGAGTGCAGATGTCTTTATCATAGAATGACTTTTGTTCCTTTGGGTAGATGCCTAATAGTGCTATTCCTGGATCAAATGGTAGTTCTACTTGTAGCTCTTTGAGGACAAGCCCTCTCTTTCTTCCTGGACTCACACATGACAGCTTGCTTCACTTGAGCAAGCCAGTGAGAGGGCCAGAGAGCACTAGCAAGAGAGAGAGAGCACTTCCCCATCTTTTGTAACCTAATCACAGAAGTGACATGCTATTACTGGTGCTGTGTTCTGCTCAATAGAAGAAAAGTGCTAGGTCCACCCACACTCAAGGGCAGGGTGTTACATACTAGGGAGTTGGGATTACTGGCAACTGTCTAGGAAGTGTATCTACCATAGCTTGTAGGATACCTTAGGGGCAGGCCCAGGTGAGGAAGCCGTGGGCTGGAGGGGAGGCTGCTTGGCCTCTCTCAGTCGTATGTCCCTGCCTCTCACGGTGTGGACATCTTGATGCCTTGAGTGTGATTCCAGAGTTTAAAGACAGGTCTATTTTAAATAATCTGACTCTTAAATACCACTTGAAAGTCAACTCCCTCATCTGATCTTCAACTGAAGAAAAGATGGTCTATTTTAGTGCTGGAAGAAGAACTCTGTGTTGAACTTACTAAGAAAAGGTGATACAGCTCACCAAGACCATACATTTTTATGATTTGCAAATGTAATTTTGGCTATATGCAATTCTGAGTTTATGTCCTGAGTTTAACTTCTAACCTGGAGTAAGGTGAGTCCTCTATTTTCACATGTGGTCCCCATTAAGCTTCGCTGCCCTTTGTTTACTTGCCTCCCATAGCCTGGTCTGTGCCTGATTCGTTTCCAGTATTGGTGCTTTGGCTCTCAATTTTTTAAAAAAGTACTAATATTTTTCTGCATTTTTAATACATCCAGTGCTAAATTTACTAAGCATTGCTACAGTTTTAATAGTTGAGAATTTTACAGAAATTTCTCTGACATGTATGCTTATAAGTGACCTGGGTCTATGATACCTGTAATTTTTGTGTTATTTTGCAAGCTAGTTAAGGCATTAACAGTTTTTGCTCTTGAATTAAAGTTCTCTACTTTTCTTTCCACAGTTTCTAAATATTTTGTCCTTTTGAGTCAAGGGAATTGCCCTGATTTTATGATGACATTTGGGTACGTTATTTAAACTGTTAAAAGTTATAAAAACGACCCTTTGGTATTAAATGTAATAAATGGCTCTGAATTGAATACATGCACAAGTTCTCCTATATGAACTTTGCGAGCCCAAACTGCTCTGGTTACATACTCTCATTGTAATTGGATTCTGTGACATTCTCTCATCCCCCAAGAAGAGAGATGGGATGCCAGGCCATGAAAATTCCTCGTGACTTGGTGTTGATGTCTGCTTTGGGTCTTTTGAGGTTTTGCCTTCATCTCTCTACTAGTGTGTGACACTTGTAGTACTCCTGGTCATCTCCAATCTGGAAGAGGCAGGTTGTCTCTGTAACCAAACAAAACAAAACTAGTTTTGTCCCCAAGAGATCTATAGCAACCTTCAAATACAGGGGCCAGGGGTGACTTCTGGAACCGATCTGTCTTTGCTCAGCCTCACCTTATCAAGAATGTTTTCTTTATTCATGGGTACTCTCACTGTGTTCATTTGCACTGGCTTGTATTTCTTTGTAATTGTAAAATACTGTCATGTTCGAATTTTTTTGAATGTTTTAAATTAGAGTGGAAACTCCTCAATATCAGCGATTATTCTCTTCTTCTTCTGTTTGATATCTTGGATATCTTTTCCATTTTATACCTATCATAACACCATCCGAGACACATATCTCAGTAGAATTCAGCACATAGAAGGAGGCCTAGTCTAGATTTAAACCAGAGATGAGGGGCTGGAACATGTTTAGATTCGTGGAGTGAGAGATGAAATTTGAGTTCCAAAAGGCTTCATAACAACACTCAGTTAACTCTACATAGGTAAAGATGGGTGTCAGGCTCTTCTTTGACCCTCTAAATGCACTGGAGTATGTTACTGTCATGAAATTGTACTGTAATATTCTCTAGTTGTGATTCATTCACAGTTTAATATGCTTCTAGTTCTGGTTTGACTTTTCCCCCAGGAAGAGCCTAAAATCTCTTCATTATAATATAGACAGTGTACTGCACTTTGAATACAAATTTATCCATGTTCAGAGTAATTTTTCTTGTGATTGTCTCTACCCTGGAGAAGTGCCTTTAATGAATTACATACAAATTGTGTAATTTAAGAAGTTAATTTGGTTTTCTGGTTACACAGGACTAAAAACAGCCCTTGTAGAAAGAGATGATTTCTCATCAGGGACCAGCAGCAGAAGCACTAAATTGATCCATGGTGGTGTGAGGTATCTTCAGAAGGCCATCATGAAGTTGGATATTGAGCAGGTAATTGTGTATGCTGGTTGTTAAACAAAAATTGCGACTCTGCTTTTTTTCTACCCAATTAAATCAGGTGTTTTTTTTTTTTTATGGCTTTTAACATTTCTCCCTATTGGAAATACCTATTTCGTGTATTCCGCTGGAATATCTTTCAGGAGAGGTGTGTCAGTTCTTTCTTGTAGTATTATGTTTATGGGTAATCAGGGGCTTTTTCTACACAGACATGTCAAAGTAGCAGATTTACAAAATCACTTTTGGATGTGTTGCCTTTTAACAATTGTGATTGGGTTTTTGCCAATGGCCACCAAATTACTACTTTGAAAGCAGTTTCAGGGGAGCTGTGTTGTAATGCACGGGGAGTGCCAAATTGGTCCTCTTTGACTGCAACCGCAGTCATACGCTCATATTGACAGTGACATATTCTTAAGGAAAAGATGATCTGAGTCATGCTTTTCTTATGTCACACTTTATTGTGTCCAGTCTGCCACCATTTGAAAACTGCCAAGGCAGTGTGGAAGATGACATTTCCCAGAGGGGTAAAAAAAATCCGCTGAACTCCCTATCTGCTTTTCGTACATGAAAAACACAGCAGCACCGACTTGACATTGTCAAGTTTTGAATCTGTCCCCTTTTTTTTCCTTGACAAGTCACTTTTGAATCTGTCCCCTTTTCTTATGTTTCTCTTGGGCATCGTGATGGATGCAAAGAAAACAGCATAGGATTTGGAATAGGCTAACTTGTGTTCTGCGTTGGTGTTCTGTGTTTACTTAACATCTGTGAGCCTCAGTTTTCTTATTTGTAAAATTAGAATTATAATAGCACTGCTGGTTCTTTAGACAGGCATAAGGAAGACTACAGGATTAAAGACAAAAGACTTTTTATAATCCGTAAAATACTGTGCAACTGTTAAGTATCATCTTTGCATGGTTTAGTGAAGCCAAGAAGAAAACTTTTAGCATGAATTTAAACAATCTGTTATCTCTTACACAGAGAAAATATTATGGGGAGCAGAGAAAGGGAGACAATACAGAGGGTGCAAGATAAATGGCTACAATAATCTTGTAACTCAAGTCAGGAAAATATCTTACACCTGGGAACTCTGACAGCATGTTTTTCTCCTATGCAAATACAGATAAGGTTTCTAAAAAATCTTTGAGGTTGACAGCATGATGTATTATTAGAAATTTGATTAGGAGGGAGCTATCCTCACTCAGAGGTAGAAGGTTTCTGTGTATCAATCAGTTGGCAGGGTGTCTATTTGCCATTTGAAAATATTATGATCTGTTACTGCCAAACTAATTTTCTCTGTTTTGCCTTTCAGTATAGGATGGTAAAAGAAGCCCTTCATGAGCGTGCCAACCTACTAGAAATTGCTCCCCATTTATCAGCTCCATTGCCTATAATGCTTCCAGTTTACAAGTAAGCTTTTTGATATCACCTGTATGCTGTTTGCTTATCTGAGGTCAATAGAATGACAGTTTTATCGAAAATAATCTCTCAATGCATATTTTTTAATGTGGTTTTAATTGGTCTTAATCTTTAATCCCTTTCAAATATTTCCCATTGTTGTATTTAAAAGTGTGACTTTTCATAAATTACTCTCTACCCACTCATCTCTAAGGACCAGATCTTGAAGGCAAAGGAGGTTGTGTTCTGTATTTGTAATCAGTAGTTTCTTGCTCCAGTTTCTGAGAATATCTAGATGAACAGCTGCGTTGGTACTGAGGAACATAAGAGCGCCCTTAGCAGAGTATAAAATGCAGAGCCAAAATGTATCCTGCTGCAAAATCTAAACCTGCCATTTACCAACTTGAAACCCAAGCCATTTTGAGTCATTTTAAGTATCTTAGTTAACCAAAACTGAAGTTTGGTTAGGAGATGTCGGATTATAAATTATAAAACCCAATTTCCCTAATGTTATTAGAGCTATCTGTGAAGTTGTCTTTAGTTGGGTTACAGGTGATATGAAATAGTGAGTTATATAACTCTTTTAGCCACGTGAGTGTTGTGGGGACTTAGAAACAGATTTTTATAATTTTGTCCTTCTTTTGTTATAGATGGCCTAGGACTTCTTAAACCAGTGACTCTCAACCTTAGGTACACATTATAGTCATCTGGGGCCCCATTCTAGTCCAGTTAAATCAATCTGTGGACATGTGAGGCCCAGGCATCAGTATGTATGTATGTATGTATGTATGTATTCAGAGACAGAGTCTTGCTCTGTCACCCAGGCTGGAGTGCAGTGGCCTGATCGTAGCTCACTGCATTCTTGAGAACCTGAGCTTTGTCGGTCCTCCTGTCTTAGCCCCACAAGTAGCTAGGACTACAGGCACATGTCATCACACCCAAGTAATTTTTCTATTTTTTGTAGAGAGGGGGTCTTGCTATGTTACCAGGCTGATTTTGAACTGTTGGCCTTAAGTGATCCTCCTGTCTCGGCCTCCCAATATGCTGGGATTACAGGCATGAGTTGCCATACCTGGCCCAGTTTTTGTATTTCAGGTTCTCCAGAAAATTCTAATATGCAGCTAAGTTGATTGAGAATCACTGCTTTAGAGAAGATTCATTTAAAATCTCATTGATTCATGTACTTACAGACTTCAGCTAGGTTGGTGTCAGAAAACAGTTATGCAGATCTGTTTCTTTTACAGTCCACTTCTAGGTATACTTTATTTTTCTTAAATGAAAAGCATTTTGTAATTTAAGGTGACATTCTATAATGTTATACTGTTTCTAAAGAACCTTTCCCCCCTGTTTATGTTATAGATGGTGGCAGTTACCATACTACTGGGTAGGAATCAAGCTATATGATCTGGTTGCAGGAAGTAATTGCCTGAAAGGCAGTTATGTCCTCAGCAAATCAAGAGCCCTTGAACATTTCCCAATGCTCCAGAAGGACAGACTGGTAGGAGCAATTGTCTACTATGACGGTATGTGACTTTTTTCTTACAAGACACTTTACTCTCACTCATGATCCTTATAATATATTCTTAATGAGATAGTTTTGCATCCTTTGAATGTTAACTTTATACAACACACAAATGCACATGCACACACATACTCACCATTTTCTCTAACACTGGCTGAGAAACTCCCCATAATGTTTTGCCTTTAATATTGTTTGTTTTACATATTCCTTTTCTTCTTTGATTTTTACTTTGTATCCTCTGGTTTGTTTGGTCCATTTCTCATCATTATAATCATGCCATTTAATTTGTTATGTATTTGCTAGTGAATACCTGCCTTATGAATATATTATAATGTTGAAAGCAGCTGAGGATCTGTTAGATTTTCTAGATGAAACCTCTATTTTCAAGGGGTTATAAACCTAGGCAAAAATGCCCGTTGGGCTGGAATTGACATGTTTGTATTTTGCATAGGACACAATTCTTGACTGTATAATTTATATGCTGAAGGTATATGAACATTGCATCTGTTAAACCAAGCCCTCAGTTTTTAGTCCTTATTTTATTGTTGTTAGATGTTTTCTAACAGTGACGTTACCTAGTTTCATTTGCCATGTGTTCAATGCTCATTTTTTTTTACATGTGTACAATATAATTTTGTCCACTTTTATTTGAAAGAACTAAAGACTTAATGTGATGGATACAAAACAATATAAAACAAAACAGGCAAAGCCATTTGTGAAATTTTACTAGTAGTTTTAAAGAGTGTTTGAGATTGAAATATAGTCCAAGGATGTTCATTTATAAGGAAGTAGCTGGACACAGATAATTGCACATGTTCACACAGTCCTAGAAATTTTGCGATGCTAAGGATGGCTCAGGCCTATATCTCAGTGAGCCCTCCACTCCCATTATGTGATCTTTTATATTTAATATTACATATCTAAACTCTTATCAAGAAGAATTTCTTTTTTATTCAAGAGACTTTGATACTTATACTTCACATTATGGGATGTCCTCAAGGCTGTCCCTAACGTTTTTTCCCTTTTTTCCTATGTACATTTCTTAATCAATTCAGCAATCTGTCAGGCTTTTATATATAAATGCAAAAAGTATATGTGCAGAGGGGGCAAGGGGGACCAAACTCAACAAAATGTCTTAGGAGCAACAGTATTAGAAAAATGTTAAGGGTCTTAAGCAAGTATTAAAAGCTGGAAAAATCACAGTTTGCAGTGCCTTCCAGCATCTGAACACCACAGGGGGGCCACTTAAGTACTTTTTTGGTGCCCTCGATTGAGCCCACATGTTAAAGGACAACCTTAACGTGAATTTGCTTTCTCTGCATCAGACCCTTAATGTTAATCCATTGTAGTTTATTGGGTGATTATAGTAAAGAGGTTTTTGGTCCAGGAGTAGTAAGAAGGCATTCTGTAAATAGCATCCTGCCCATCCTGACAGGGGGATGTTTGTGGCCTTTGCCTCTTATTGCAAATCCCTCCTGCACAAACCATCTCAAATACTTACTAATTTTTCTATACCATGTGATGTATTGGAAACTAACTAATAATTTTATTTATTAGCTTGTACATATCTGGATCTCCGTAGCAGAAATATTAGTGGATGCCATGTCTGAGTTTGTGGCATCCTGTTTTACGTTGGTTTGGTATTGTTAGAATGAT
The DNA here is from genome assembly GCF_000956105.1 of Propithecus coquereli. Classification (NCBI taxonomy): domain Eukaryota; kingdom Metazoa; phylum Chordata; class Mammalia; order Primates; family Indriidae; genus Propithecus; species Propithecus coquereli. The sequence goes on from NW_012140191.1 coordinate 2,721,080, forward strand.
AGATTCTTGTTGATTCTACATGGAGAAACCAAAGGAAACCTATATTACATAATTATTCTATTAGAATCAAGAGGAAAAAGAATTCTGTAATCTAGAAATGATCGTTACAGCTTGTTATAGGTTGCAAAGTTATGAGTTTAGTGAAGATTATTGAAAAATTTACAAATTATTATTTAAAATAATTTTAAAGAGCTATTTGGAAATTGGTTGTAAAATCTTAAGTCTTGAACCAAAGGAGTAAAAATAATTATGTTCTATTCATTAGAAATAAATGATTTGTTTTTTTGACCTTATTCTGGAATGATACGGGCCCAATTGTGTTATACTTGGGATGAGGCAAAATAAGAATGTGAAACAGTTTCACGGTGTATTCATAGATAAGGCAACTCTTGTTTCACGTAATAGGGTGTGATGAGCAAATTAAATATCAACATGGAAATAAGGTGGAGAGGAGCATGTAGGTAAAAGAATTAAATACAGTAAATGCACGCTCAAAAAACAAAATGGATGCCTTACCCCCGACCAGAACAATGATAGTACAGAATCATCCCGCTAACAAGGTATTTCAGAGAGGAAAAGAATATCCTTGTGAACTTTTTAGTATTGCAAACTCAACTCTAAACATTTTAATTTATAAGATAAGCCTTTCTTAATAGGAAAAAATATACTTTTCTTTATAAATAATCATTATGAGAATTTAATAACAGTCACCCAAATAATTTCAGGATGCATTCTTCAGGTTGCTTGAAATAACTTTTTTTTTTTTTTACTTAAGAAATAACTTATTGAAGTGAAATTCACATAGCATAAAAGTAACCATTTTAAAATGAACAGAAATCACAATTTTTATAACTTTCACCTAGGGAGAATCTTGATTCTGTTGACAAAGTGGCAGAAGTAATCAAATGAACTTCTAATGCTACAAGAAGTTTTGCTAACTAAAAACCCTTATTAGTAATATGTTATACAGTTACTTCGGCACCAGTGAAAAGTGACATATGACGGTGTGAAAATACAGTGGGACAGACAAGCGAACATTGCCGTTAACTTGGACCAGGGGCTGAGAAGGCCTTTAAAGTCTCTTCCACACAGAGATGTTAGGGCTGTAAGGTGTTCCTTCTGCCGTACAAAATGTACAAAGGTCAAAAAATTTTTCTTGATTACTCATAAGCACAGTTCATCTTAAGTAAATTTTGATGGCTCTTGCACATGATTAAGCCAAAATCTATTCTCCAACAAAGGTCCATAAAGGTAATAAGATAAATTCTACATTACTTTTGATGAAGTCATTATAGCGGCTATTCTGTACATGGGCATAAGTATGACCCATTGCCATATTTTATTGTTAACTGTTGGAAAACAATCTCATACATATGGAGGAATAACTATCATCTTTTTTAATGCAGACAGAGTAAATGTCAAAGTTCTCAGTAAAATCCATATGAAATGAAAGTTGGGATAGGAGGTGACATACCAGGTTTTTCTTCCAGTTATGTTTTCTTCTTATATTCTGTTAGAGAAAATGTACAGTCACTCACTTCCTGATGAAGACACATCCTAGTGTTTTCTTACTAGCCCCTTGCCTTCTCCTAATGGAGACTTTTACACTGGACTCTGGCCATGACCACTGATAATGGGGTTACTGGGTAGAGGGTGTGGTGCCCTGGCCAGCTCTCCCATGTCAGAAGGAAGTGTTGAAGGCATAATATGCTTGGAGAACTTGGCAGGCTGTGGGATTATGTGAACCAGCTGCTGCGGGGTAGCTAGTTATTCTCTGGAATTTATTTTGTCTTCCTCTATCAACTTCAATCCTCAGTTCCCAGGGTGGATCTTTGGTGCCATTCTAGTTGGACTCCAGTCATCCAATCCAGTACACAGAAAATGAGATATAATTAAAAATCATTGAATATTTAAAACCATTAAATACCCCCATTAAGCCTCTCTAAAATGAAACTGGAGAAGAAAATTATAGCTTTAACTTCTTCCTTTCTGAAAGTCAAGACAGAGAGAGATGTCTGTTATTTCATATTGAATGATACCTCCAAGTGTTCTTTATGCACATATGAAAATAGCAACCTACAAGAAATTACATGGGCTTTCTAATGTAAATAAAAGTTGGTTATATCCATGTTTCAAAGGGGAATTAAAGCCCGGTTTCACTAGAATATTCATTTTTATTCCAACCTAAAACTCACAGCATACAAATAGATGAATTCAGCTAGTGAGAGAGCAAAGCCAATTTAATCTCTGGCTCCCTTGAGGTAAATGTAGTTCACGGTCCTGCCCCCACCCCAACCTCAGCTATAATCCCTGGCTCCTGGAGGTAAAAATGCACTGAAGTGAGGAAAATTCTGCAGCAGGATATAATGATCCAAAATGACAGGGACAATAATGACAATGAATTTCATGTCTCCCAGTCATGAGCTGGAGATGCTTGACTGGGCTGACTTATACAATTAAATTGTTACAGGTACAGCAGGAGATGCAGTTAGCTGTATGCTTTGGGGAATGATGCCTCTGGCAAAAGGCATATTGTGGAATCTAGACTCTTTCGTTAGGAACAAGCTATTACTCCTCTAGGCATGCACCTGCAATTGTACACTTTAATAAAAGAAAGCCTGGGTTAAAGACAAGTCTTTTAAGGTGTTGATTTTATCTACTTTGAAAGCTAAAAAAAATCAATTACCCAATACCGCAAAGGTGATTTTTTTTTTTTTTTGGTCTTATGTTTTTGTTGTTCCATTGAGTTCCTGGGACATAAGTAAAAATCTAAAGACGGTATCTTTAACCCTCATTTACGCTATTGCAAACAGAGTTAAACTAATTGTATGTTATGTACTTTAACTGAGACAGACGCATTAATTTCTTCAGAGTAATAGAAATAGGTTGAATAGATAACTGAACAATGTAGATTTACAAACCAAACAGCAGTGCCATCATGCAAGTTTGGGCTACTTGCTTCTTGGTGCAGTTCTTCTTGTAAATTGCACTGGTAATCTCCTGTGTGAGCCTGGTGAGGTGCGTGGGATGATCCGCTGTGGTGCAGGAAGAACACATTACGACTTTGCCTTACAACCTATTTTTTAAATCAAATTGCTTATAAATGTCTTTTTTTTGGTATATAGTTCAAATGTCTATAACGTGTAAGAACAGTAGTATGTACACATATGTAATTTAGAAATAAATATGCTGTCCGGAAAGTATCCAGCCATTCTTAATATAACGAGATGGTAGCAGCCCTTGTACACATATTGGGGATATATACTGACATTTACTTTACTTTTGGAATACTCAATTTAATTTTTCTTTTTTAGGCCACTGAGTTAGTCATCATTTGTCATCATTTTATTTGTTTGCTAATTGGCTAATTTAAATGTTTTCAAGATAGATGTATTCAAGGAGAGGAAAAATTCCTCTGTAAGAGTAAACATTACCAAATCCCTTCCTTCGTTTCCTAAGGTCTAATTTCTGTGAACTCTGATTGAGGTGGCTAAGAACAAACAAACAAACCAAACATTGAATAAGAGGAGGTATTATCTTGGAGACCTCAAAATTATCAAAATTGGGCACAATACATTAGAAACTTGTGTTTATTTAAAAAATGTTCATCTTAAAAATATAATGAATTTGTTTTGAAATGTAAAGTTCTATTTTCTAACAATTCCCAAGGGTCCTAACCCTTCTCAAATTTTTATTATTGTACAACCACGGTTTAAAATTATGTAAATATTGATACATATAAAAGAATACGTATAACACATATGTAAGTTATAAAGTTTAATTATAAAAACGAATCCACAACTAGCTTTAAAATCTAGACTATTACCAATATATTGAGGTTATTCGTGACTACTCCTTATTTCATTCTTTTCCCTCTTCCCTAGAAATAACTGATGTATATATTTTATTATTAGGGTTCCCTGTTTTCCTTTTAAAAAACCTTATCGGATACACATATATTTCGAAATAATCTTTAGTTTTGTTTTTAAGCTCTGTAAAAGTATTATATGATATGTTACATAAGTTTATACAAACACTTTGGAGAATAGCTGGACACGCCTAGTAAAGCTGAGCATGCATATGCATACCTTGTGACCCAGAAATTTCTTTACTAGGTATATGCTGCAGAGAAACTCTTGCCCGTGTCCACCAGAATATATGTACAAAAAGTTCACTGACGCACTAAGTATAATTTCAAAAGGGGAAATAATGCAAATGTCCATTAAGACTGCAGTCCCCAACCCCTGGGCAGATGACCTGTACCAGTCTGTGGCCTGTTAAGAACCAGGCCACACAGCAGGAGGTGAGCGGAGGGCGAGGCAGCGAAGCTTCATCTGTATTTACAGCTCTTCCCCATCGCATGCATCACTGCATAAGCTCTACCTCCTGTCAGATCAGTGGCAGCATTAGATTCTCAAAGGAGTGTGAACCCTATTGTAAGCTGCACATGTGAGGGATCTAGGTTGCATGCTCCTTGTGAGAATCTAATGCCTGATGATCCGAGACAGAGCTGAGGTGGTGATGCTAGCACTGGGGAGAGGCTGCAAATACACAGTATCATTAGCAGAGAGGTTTGACCGCACAATAAATGGAATGCACTTGAATCATCCTGAAACTACCCCGCCCCCTCCGATCCGCGGAAAAATTGTCTTCTGTCAAACCGGCCCCTGTTGCCAAAAAGGTTGGGGACAGCTGCATTAAGAGATAAATGAATAAATAACTTATGGTCTCTTCACATAATGGAGTAAAACACAGCATTGAAAGTATAAGAATTGTTACTGAAGTGAACGACACAGATGAATCTTAGAAAAATAATACTGAAAATGGCATGGGAAATTGTCTCACAATTGTAAGCATCATAATCATACTAGAAAACTACTTTCCAAAGTATTGTAGTGTAGTTAAAACAATCAGTGATATGGATATATGTAACTCGGGTTGAGAAACCTAGCCGGGGTTTGAGCCCCAAGTTGGACATCTATAAATTTGGGCTATGACAGCAAACTCATAGGCTGTTTTGAGATTTAAATGAACTCATAAATGTAAAATACCTTTATAAGTTTGAAACATTATTCAAATATTAATTATTTCATTTGGGTCAATTTTATGGATACTTTACAGTCCACTAAATTTTTACTTTTCATGAAGATGTTCCAAAGTGAAGCATTAGTTTCACAAATGTCCTCTTATATATTTAAAATTTGAAGATTCTTCCAGAAAAATTTGCCAGTCACTCTTAGGAAAAAAGAAAAAAAATACTGTGCATATGAACAAGCTCCAGTTAAGCATAAACTTTGAAGCTTAAGAATTAAGCAACATAATATTTTAATAGAATTCCTGTAAAATTATCTACCCCCTAGACATTGATTTAAAACATATTTGTTTTAATATTTCTCCTTGTTTATATGCAGTTTTTATACTTCTAAATGAAATGAATGGTTTTTATCTTGATATCCTACTATCAGCTTTCCTGTTGTATTTCTCCACTTGTTTTCTATGAGTTACATAAATGAAACTGACATTATTGCTCATATAGCAGTCATGTTTGCTTTTTTTTTTTGCCCCCAAATGCTGCCTTTTTGCTATTCAGTGTATCTGGATACCAACTAATGCTAAATGAAGTTTGACATGTACCCCTAAGAAACAAAACTTAAAATTGTGGCTTCAAAGGAAACCTTGAATAACTAGGACACACTGTGTCCACCCAGGCTAACATCCAACATATGCTTTAGCTTCTTGATGACGAAACAGAGCAAATAGCCTCCAGGAAACTTTGCAGTTGTTTATTGCTCACTTGACTAGCATACATTAAATACCAGGTTTTCATTCTCTTATAATTAGTTTTTTTAAAAAATTAAAAGCACACAAAAGTAGATTTCATCAGGTGTAGCATACTGAGATAGTGGTCATCTATATTTGTACTCTGTATATAAAAGCTTAAAAACTGCTAAAAATTCACCAATAGTAGGATATGTGTATAAGTTGAGCAGATAGTTCTGGTGGGTTCGTAGTAAGCTCTCTGCTTCTCCCACTCTCTTGCTTAGTTGATCGTTTTTAAAAAGAAGCAGGATCAAAGGCAAAAGCCTTTGTATCAAAAATCTCTGTCCACTCTTCCCCTCAATTTGCTCATTCATCCAAAAAATATTTATGAAGCCTTTACTTTTTGCCAAACATTGTGCCTGAAATTAGGACCAAATGCATTAAAGACCAAACTCTGAGCTTGTGGATTTTGAGAGAGTTCACTCCTATGCCAGATATTTTGCCAAACACATGGTCCCTACTACCAACAATATTTTACATCTGTGTAGCAGAGTATAGTTTTCTAAATCTTTTTTTTTTCATAAATTATCTTCGATCCAGTTCTGTATGTATACTGGGATACTACAATCCCTATTTTATAGGAAGGAAAAGAAATCAGCTAAATATCTGGATTGGTATTTTGGATACATAGGGATGTGAAAGTATTAATTTTTTTTTTTTTGGCTCAAAAAAAGAATTTTATAAAATTAAGATTATAACATCATGGCTTCTCATAAAACCATTGGTTTTTAAGTCTCTCACACACTTTAAAAAATAGCCAAATAATTCAACAGAGTATACACGTTTTAATTATGGAAAATCCAAATGTATGTAAAAGTAATGAGAACAATAAAATGAACTTGCAATTTCAACACATAGAAACTCATGGTCAAACTTCATCTGTACTCTCATCTACTCCCCATACACCTTCCCAATAACAAACATTTCATCTGTGAACATCCATGAATATTTAGTCTGCATCTTTAAAGTTAAAGATTCTCTTTTAAATACAACCACACCTAAATTTTTTAACAATAGTTTCTTAATTTCAAATATCTGGCCATGTTCACATGTCCTATGTGTTCTCGTAACTTTAACAGGCTCGTGATTAAAAAATCAATGCACAAGACAGACAGAATCTTAGTTAGGGTTCATGTAAGTTGATTCATTCTTTTTTTAACTGATAGATTTACCATCCTTTCCTTTGTTTCCTTTGTTTTTCATTTTATTTAACTGTACCCCTGAAAACACTTTAATTGTTTTTTCAGTTTTGTTGTTCTTAAGTTATATGCCAGTGGGGACATACAAATAAATTACTGTCTTTAAGCTATTTGACATAGTTCCCATCAGTGTGGTTAGGCCACTATCTTTTTTCTTTGAGACAGAGTCTCACTCTTTTGCCTGGGCTAGAGTGCCGTGGTGTCAGCCTAGCTCACAGCAACCTCACATTCCTGGATTCAAGCAATCCTTCTGCCTCAGCCTCCCGAGTAGCTGGGACTACAGGCATGCGCCACCATGCTCGGCTAATTTTTTCTATATATTTTTAGTTGTCCGATTAATTTCTGTCTATTTTTAGTAGAGACGGGGTCTCGCTGTTGCTCAGGCTGGTTTCGAACTCCTGAGCTCAAACAATCCTCCCGCCTTGGCCTCCCAGAGTGCTAGGATTACAGGCATGAGCCACGGTGCCCGGCCTGGCCACCATCTTAATACAACAAACAGGTCAATTTCATTTTGCTTTAGATCACTAGGGATTTATTTTTTTAACTGTGATTTTTGTTTTATAATTATGTAAAATATAGAGTTTCAAAATCAAAAATAAAAACAAAGACTATTCAAACAATGCTAGTGTCTCTCCATGTTTCTTCTACCCTATTCTCTCCTTCCCCTTAAAGGTATCAATTTCGTTTCTTTAGAATGTTGCTATATCCTTTTATTGTGTGTATGCACATATTATATGTACACTTATTTTTGCTCTTCCATCATTCTTAGACAATAGTGTTGCCTTGCTTTTTTCACCTAATAGAGTAGATACTACTTTCTGTAAATATAAGAGGCCACAAAATTTTAAAAGATAAATTTAAAAAGTATCTGTGAACTAAGTTTCATAGAATTAAATTTTGTAGCCATGTTAACTGCTTAGATCAAAATATACCCACTATATTTAGGCTTTGCCATCAATAAACCACTTTTTCAAGTTATTTTTCTTTTTATTGGTAAAAATGGAATCTTATTTCCTTTCTTTGGACACCACAAAACAATGGCACATCCACTAGTTTTATCTGTACAGAAAGCTTAAAATCAGTCTATGAGGCTCAAATGCTATTAATATCATTATGTGAAATATGCTCTGATTTGTTTAAATTTGCTAAAACCTAGTTCATATCATCTGCTTTCATTGAATGCCAATCTGCTTAGTCAGACTAACTGTTCATGTTAATTATAGTCTTTTAAATAGATGAGTCTGTCTTATACTAATACACACAATTATGTACTTGTTAAAATTTTGATATGCTTCATATTAATAGCACATTTTTAAAAATTTAGAGATGAAGCTAATTAATTGCAGTTTAAAGTTAAGATTTAAAAGTTTGAGGGACTTTTTGCTTTTGTTTTTGAGGCATTGGGAAAACACATGCCCAAGAAGTGTAAGCCATCTTTAAAACTGCTGCATTTTAAAGCTTAAAGTAACTATCCAATGCATTTGTGTCAGAGTAATTCTCCTTCATAAATAAAATCTTTTAGGTCACATTTGGAAACAGAGGGAGAAGAAAATAATTGACATTGTAATATGGGGAAATAAATAGGAAACAAAAGGCTTTAATGACTGGTCTTCAGGAAGGTATAAGGAATGATCTTCAGGAATTAATTTTTCTTCCTACTTATTGTATTAATACAACAATATGATGCCTCAGATATCTGTTGGCAGGGTCCCTAGGTGTTCACTGCTGTACCTACTCTTAACATGTTTTTCAAGGGGATCAAAAGTCTTTGCTCAGATACATGTTTAGAAAAATGAAGAAAGAGAGAAAAGATAATAATCAAATCCATTTTGGACTAGTTCTGCAGATGACACATAGCCGCTTATGTCATGTAAAGGAAAGCCAACCTGGTATTATGCATCTAGCCTCACAAGAAATACCAGTCATAAAAATATCCCTAATTAAAAAGCCCCACACTTTAGTTTCAACTACTGATTCTACAACCAAGCCTTGCAAATGTAATAGAAGAACTGTGAAAAAAAGCCTTTGGTACATAGTTCTTATAAAATATAACTAACACCTTGGTAGATTATATTCTCTGGAGCCAAATAGATTACTATTTCAGAATGTGAATTTTCAAACTAGTTTCATTATTACTATTAATACTTACTCATATCACACTTTGTGTTAGTAAAATACTCCGTAGATCATTATATCCACCCACAGCCAGCATGAACCACGCAACACCTATTTTTTTAAAAATTCAGCTTTGCACATTAAAAAACACATACACACACACAACTAACTTCCCACACAACTTATATAACTATTGCTCCTTTTCTGTCCAAAACCAAATATATATTCTTGTAGTCACTGGAAAAGTATTACTAATGTATAATTTGCTATCTTTTCAGAAGAATAAGCCTTTGAGAAGAAAATATAAAAGTATAATTAGATGAAAGCAGCGACTAGACTAGGAACAAAATCAAATAACTTGTATTTTATATGAATTTAGGATAGGTAATGCCAAAGCATATCAGTAAACCAGAACCTTCATATTTCCCAGGAGTTTGAATTTTGTTAATTTTTAACCTGAGGAGTACTATAGTGAATGAATTTGGTGATTCATGTTTTACTTTCTCTTAAGAAGGCTGAAGTCTAACTGAAAGGTAACTGAGAAGAGGCTTCCAGGCAGTTCCCTCTCTTGGCAGTTCTCTCTGTGCCAGAACACTGTACCTCAATAGCTCCCTGAAATCCATTTTGGTGAAAGAGGAGGCATAAATGCATTAGCATTCAAAAATTAATCTGAATATAGTCAGGATTTACAAATCAGATAAATTCACTACTCTCACTCCCAAAAGGAAATAAAATAAACCCAAATTGTCTTTTTTAATAGTTGCCTCTTCTAACAGCGTTTGAAAAAATACATTATAGTACAAGCTAGTTGTAAGAAATATGTCTATTATGTAAAGATTAGTCTATACTTTTATCTTTTCCCTCTATCTTCTACTTGTATATTTCTTTCTTTTTTTTAGTCACACTTTTGGGTAAAATTGGTATTGTCACAATCCTTAAGTATGAGAAATGAGAGAGAAACACATTTTTCTGCTCAATTATGTCCATTTTTAAAGTAGCAAAAGACCCTATTTAAAAAAGCTAAGCAGCAACATTAACACAAACATAATGAAATACACATACAATTTAGTGCAATATTTGAAGTAATATAAATACCTAGATGTAATTAAACACCTCACTCACTAAAGTTTAATTATTTTAATTTGCTACATTTGCTGTTTAGTGTAAACTTGATCCTCTCTTCTCCCCACCCCACCACAAATGTGAATAGAATTAATTCACCCCATAAATTTTAATTTTGCCTTCTTGTCTCCTTTTTGTGATTTTTGCCATTACGTATCTCAGTTCAACAAGGCTTTTATTGCATCTAGGTATAACTGAGGGCTTCCCATGTGCAGGTGGTTGTCTGTGATTGGACTTTTCCTCCTTTTTTCCCCGACCTTCTCCCCCAATGTTCCGTTTTAAGGAGGTGCTTTTTCCTCATACACTTTCTGAGCTATAGATTTCAGACTATTTACCCTGTTAATTCCCTTTGAATTCTGGCATTTTAGCCATTTTTCCACAAATATTGCACTTAAAATTTTAGAGACATTAGTATCCTAGCAGCTCTTCTATTGAAATTATTCTGCTGGCAACAGCAGTACTACCCAGAAACCAGATGAAGCCAGGTTGGAAATTGTGAGCATAACCAACAGAACTTTAACAGGAACTTAGAAGGCCATTAAGCAGTTAAGGGCTTGAGAAAAAATAAATTTTCTATTTTCCACCTTACCATGCATTTGATATTGAAATCATATTTTGTCTAGTGTTGGGCAGAGTCACAAATTAGAACCAGCAGCCACAGAAGTTTTCCTAGGAAAGAGCTGCTGCACTTTGCATCTGAAAGGAGTCCGTGTTTGCTAAAAGAGCTGTGTCAGCAGGTGATGGCCTGGCCTTGGTGGATTAAGTTACCCCAGACTTTGAAATTGTTCCTCACTCTTCTCGAGAAGGGACGTTTCCTAGGGCCGAAAGCAGCAGCAGCAGCCACTGACTGAGCATAAAGGACGTCTCTCCTGTTCTGTAGGTTGTGATCACTCTCATTGCTTTCAGTTTTGTGTCCAGAGCTAAACAGGCATGCTCCAGAAAATGTACCATTGCAGCCCTGAGGAGCACTTAGCTAGACTGTGGCAGCCTCTGTATGTATGTTTGGTTCATCTGTTAAAGGGACATAATGAAAAGCTGAGCAGTCTTTTTCTCCCCCATCAACTCATGAGCGATGAGTTCTTCTGGAGAAATGTTGGAGAACGCCTTGAAAGTAGTATTTGGATTTTAGCCTCATGCATCTGCTGCTGCAGCTGCAGCTCCCAAAATTGCAGGGCTTCTTCGCCAGCCTGTGTGTCACCATCCAGCAAGGCCTCAGGCTTTGATCTTACCATTCCTGCTTGGTTTTGATACATTTGCCATCCAGAAGTTTGTGAAAAGTCCCAACATGGGAAAAAATGGACTTCACATAAACACTGCTGAATTACCTGCTGTATGATTATTGGGAAGAAGTTGAGTGAATGTTGATATGTGATACTTCTGAATTGAAGTGTACCCACTATAGACCTAGGCTTATGTGATGTCATTGTCACCTCTGTGTAGACTCTAAAAATGAATATCAATACTTTCTCAGATTTTTTTGTTTGGTTTTATATTCTATTCTTCAAGATTGGCTTTAGTGTAGTAGTTTTGGAATGCTTGGAATGACTGTAAAGGAAGCAACATTTTGCATATGAAATTGAAATACTATACAGGTTTGTATCTTTCTAGATAGGATAGAATTCTTAGTTGTTTTTATATGACCAGCAATTGTATTTATTTATATAGATATTCAGTGATTATATATGAGTGACATCTATAAGCCAGGTGATGATATAGGTACTGCAGATACACAGAATAACATAAAATGTTTCCTTTCCTCAAAAAACTCTGACTAATGAGGGATACAGACAAGCCAGCCGATGAGTTACAGTTGCATGTGAGAATTTCTGCAAGAGGCATGTACCTAACGTGGGTGTGGGTGATCTAGGAAAGCTGAATTTTTGTACTTCGCTGAATTTTAAGAAAGAGTAGGATGGCCAGGTAAAGTCAGCAAGGGAGGATGTTTAAGGAAACATTGCAGCCAAAAGCATGTAGGCACACGGCACACAGGAAGCAATTGTGTGGAGCTTAAGCCTAGGGTGGTGAGTAGAAATGCTGGAGTAGCACGAAGGGCCTGGATCATGGAGGACCAGGTGTGCCGTGCTGAGGAATTTAGTTTGAATTCAGTAGGCAGTGGGCATCCAGTGAGTTTAAACAGCATTTGATACAGAGAACTCAGGATCCAGGAAACGTATTTGGATGAGTCATGGGAAAGTCTTAGATGAGATTTTATGTTGATGTGAAGGAACTCCAGGCCAGAGAGAGAGATGAAGACATAGGAAAGGGAAGGTATAACACATGAGGTAGGATCCATGTTTTGCTTACATTTCCTGGACAACTCTAGCATCTACTACCTAGATCTTATTTTTTTTGGTAGTTGTCTTTGTGGCTTGTCTCTTTATTTGAGTGTCTGTCCTTTCTGGCCTTTTGTTAAATCTTTAATTTGGAAGTAAATTAATAAACTAATGTCAAGTTGTTTCCACATTCTGTTTTAAGAATAATCTAGATCTTTTAAAACTTCAGTAATGTGGGCATTAAAAAATCTGTGATTGCCCAACTGGTTTATGTCAGCATTTTGGAAAGAATATCAGTCTTTAAAGCAGTGTTAGAGATATAAACCCTCTGGGGAATGAAGAATGCCTGGTGCATGCTAATTTTGTACTTATCCAGGTGGAAGAGGGAGAGGAGTAGCCAAAGCTATAGATAGAACAAAGGCATGTCATTTGCAACCTGGTCTCAGTTTGGTCTTAGCTCTCCTCACCAATCCCATATCGGGACAATAGTGGTTTATTTATTTATTTTTAACCTGTATCATATTAAGATCTTACTTTGACAAATCGCATTTTGATTTATAGTCTGTGCTTTTGGCATGTGCTTTAATGGCATTAGCCAACTCTAGACACATACTGAATTCATTATGTACCTTATGTATGTAAGTAGTAATACTTCCTTTTAATGAACATACGGTCACATCAAAGTGCTGGGAGGTTGTTTTACAAAAGCGTCTTTGTGCCGTGCTCCTCAGAAGTTTTGAGACGTGTGTTAAGTAGAAGACTAATATGCCATATTTTAAATTGTATTTTAATGGAGTAATATGTTATAATTTTGCCCTCTCCTTAAGGTGAATAGACTGTTAAAGTCTGTTAGAGTCTTTGATTTTTAGGCTTGGGTTTTTAATTAGAACTCAACATTTTTGACATGTAAATTTTTTTTGTGACCAGATGAATTAAAAACTCATAAAGTAAAATTTACATTGAATTTATATCCTGAATTATGATATTGGTAAAAAGTAGGTAAGTAATTCTTTTTCATATTTTCTATAGGCAGAAAGAAATTCACACTTACATGGCTATATGTGGCTGCACTAAATCTTGACTATGTCTGCTGAAAGGTTTCTTGTCCTTAAAATGTGGACACCCTTCAACCATGTTTGAGGGCAGAGCTCTCCCAAGACAAGTGGGTAGAGGCAGAGAAGTGAACCAACAAAGAGGGAGGGCTCAAGGTCTAGTCCATCTGAGCAGGCTTCCAGGGGAGTGGCTAGCAGTCTGCACCACCTGTCTCAGCTGACTTGGCAATCTTAAGACTCATCCCACTGCTCATCAGTGTGCTGGAATCTGAGCATGCGTCTGAGCAGGGGAACAGTTTTTTTAGTGAATTCATCCATGGAGTCAAATGCGTGATGGTATCTGGAGGATTCTTTGGGAAAGGGGGGTCTATGGAGGGTACAAGGAAACCCCTTGAAATAGAGAGATAGAGGCCAGTCCTTGAAGGAAGGGCTAGGCAGAATGTGAGAACTTTGGCCAAGCAAGCTGAGAGCAGCGTTCTGGTTCAAGTGGTTCAAGAGTGCAAACCAGATATTGGGGTTGGGGTTCTTATGTTTGGTGTATTTGGTAGGCAGGACTGCAGCCTGGTGAGCACCAGGGATTCATTCTCTTGTCTAAAGGTTCCTTGAAGGCAGATAACAGTTTATGGGCAGGTAACAGTTTCTGGAGGGATGCGATTCCTTGTATACTGCCAGGTGTGGTCAGAATTGACTCAGGATTGACTCAGGCGCTGTGTGGCTCTGAGGCTGCAGGTTGAAGGCTATCGGTAATTGCAACAGGGAGAGGGCACCTCGACTGTCTCGGAAACTAGATCTTTCTTTGATAATAACCACTGACCAGCATTACCAGGAAGACTTTGAGAATGTCTGGGAATATGGGCAAGAAACTCTACTCACTGAAACATAGTGTTTGATTCATTTTATTTTTCATTATGAAACAAAAGTGAAAACATTCATAATAGCCATTGTGCCAGCCTTGTCTTTAAAAGTTGAAAGTAAAACTAATACACATATTTTTAATTTGGTATGACATTTTATAATATCGAAATTTATTGTTTTTTAGATCATAGGAAATGATTAGAAGCATGAGAGTATCGTTAGTTGTTTTTGGTTTTGATTTTTTAACAATTGAGTTAAATACATGTTACCATTTTCCCACATTTTAGAGATGAAAGGAAAATTTTTGGCATCTATTGAAAGCTTTTCGGTGAAAGAGCTGTTTTTATGGTACTATTTAATTTTAATGTATGTAATAGTTTATCAGAAATGAGTCTATAGCCTCTTTATTAAAATATTTTATTTTTAAGCTCTGACATATTTATTGACTGCAGACTTGAATCAAACTGTCTAAAATATTAGAAATGTCTTTCTCAAGTACAGGGGGCATTATTACACCTATAGTTAGTCCTCCAATCCCACTCCCCACAGAGAGAAAGTTTCGTTTTACATGCTTACATGTTGCCAAATGTGTTGGCTTAAAATACATGGCTATAGTAGTGGATGTATGTGGTTGCAATTTGACATAATTTTATTGATAACTAGTAGTGTATAAACTTTCTTTTCCTGTCTCTTTATCTGGGAGATACCAAATGTTCTACTAGCTGTTAGGAAGTATTGAAATTAAGCTGATTCCCACAGTATTTGCACCTCAGTCTTCTGCCTCGGCACGTGGACTTGGCTGTAAAGGATCAGAATAGCTGCTTTCTCATTTCCCTTACGGTGATCAGGCTCTGCTAAATTGATTGGCACTAGCCCAGCTCACAGCCTGTTGCTTTATGAATTGATTGCTTTAGACAACAAACAGTTATAACACCTTCCTACATGCCAGCCATTGTTGGAGATGATGGTGGGGGAGAGAACCAAGTTCCTGCCCTTAATTTATTTATTCCTATGAGAAGTGAAACACTGATGTAAATCAGATGATTCAGACTGCTGTTAAAAAAATATCCTGTACGGCAAACCTATTTGAATAGTCAAATTAAGATCAAGATTTTTCTTAGTAGCTACAGAGTTCCTGCAGAACCAATTGGATATTCTTACTATACCTTGAAACAGTATCTGTTAAAGATATCTTTGTGTAGTGAGTCTGAATGTTTTGCTTTTATGGTTAAAAAGAGAATGAAATTCTGATTTTCTATTTCTTCTTCTTTTAGAGTTTCGAGCCCCAAATAAAGTTTCCCAATATAAACATTGAATCTGGGTTGCTGAGAGATATTATTCTGATAACTGAGGCATGTTAGGATTTGGATACTAAATAAAAGACTTATCTACAACAAAACAAGAAGGAAAGTAAATTTAGTAGAAGGAAATAGTTTTATTCTTATAATGCTTTGCAGTTTACAAATGCTTCCACATGTGCTTGAGTCTGATCATTTCAATGGCTCTAAAAGATGATAAGAGAAGTTGGTGTTAGCCACACTTTATAGATGAAGAAAACAGACGAATGAGGGAAGGGATGTGCCGAGAACCTGAGTTAGTCCCGGCAGTCTGGGTCTCTAGACCCAGTGCTCTGCTTTTCATGTAAATGCCCCCGTATACATTCTTTTCCAACAATCAAGATATCGGGTTCTGGTCAGACTGATTTGATAACAATTTGATAAGGTGTAGAATCTTCCTGTGATTAGAGAGAGAAATCTGATAAGATACAGGACTTACTATGGAATAGATAAATGTTCTCAAAAGGCAGCTAGCTTCCAGTTAGAATTCCCCAGCTGGTCCTTAGCACGTGGTTTCATGTATTTATTATGTAGCTCACACTCAGAATCACCCCTGGGGCAGGCTGAGCCATTCCTGCGTTTTTGTAAAAAGTTGTGTGCATGTACTCACACACAAATGAGGAAAGGAAAACTCCAAGGACGGTTCTGTGTCAGTGACATGATTCACTTTTCCAGTCCTTTTATGAAAGGTGGTTTTGTTACATCCAAGGGCTTCTTTTGACTTGTTATGTAATCAGCTTCTCAAGTTTTCAGTTGGTTTATTTGAAATTTTGTGATTGCAATTTATAAAATTGGTAGAGCTGGGAGGGACCTGAGAGATCATCACGTTCTACCCTGTGGCTCAAGCATTGAGGAAACTGAGACACAGGGTCAGGAGTTGTCCAAGTTGCTAGTTGCCCACAAAAAAACAGAACAAAACAAAACAAAACAAATCTGGCTGACTTAAGGAGAAAAGGACTTTCTTCAGAGGACAAGGAGCAAGAGGCAGAAATGCTGGGAAGGTGGAAGACCTAGCTTGAAAAATAAGGGACCAAAAATGATTTGCAGCAACCAGAGCCACAGGCAAAGTCCTGTCCCAGAACCAGAGCACGGAAGACGTCGTTGCTGGTCACTGCACATTGTGTCTTGCTCTGCCACTGCTGCCCCTAGAAACAGGACAGTGCTGCTGCCGTGGCCTCCACTTCCAGATTGAAGGTTCTTTGGGTCAGGTCACTAGCTCTCGATCGAAGTCTATGTTGAGAGCATCTGACTGGCAGAGCCAGGTTAGAGGCCTGTGTCCCAGGGACCTCTATTCCTCTCCTGTGGGAGGGTAGCCTGCCTTCGTGCAAGACTTATAAGATGGGGAAGGGGGTTTAGATGCTAGGAAGCAAAACCAAAGTGCCAGACAATCATCTGCTACAAAAATATGCCCAGTTAGTGATTCTTTAAGGGATTAAAATTTGGGTTTTCTGGCTTTTCCTAGGATACCGAATTTATAGCTCATGTTGATTTTCTTTGTAAAAACTGGCAGAAGCGCCCGAGTTTTTAAGAGAAAATGAAGAGAGGATTAAGAGTTGGTAATTCTAATATTTTAAAACATGTGAACACTGTTTTCCTCTTCATTGAAAACCATTCTTTTGTCTTTCTGTTCTTTATGACACACAAAAAAACATACCTTGCTTCTTGTCTTTCAGTGGTAAAAACTTTAGAGAGAGAAAGAGAAACAAAAACAGCGAACAGTACAGAGATTATAGATTAGTTGTGTCAGGTCCAGCATCTCGGTAGACCGTTGTCCTGGTTCTTTGGCTCCTTGCTTGGAAAATTCACAAGCAGGGCCAATCTGATGGAGTGACCACAAACAGGAAGAAATTCCACACAAACAGCTTTTATTGCAGAAAAGAAGGGAGAGTACGTACAAAGCGAGAGTACGTTCCAGAGAGGAATGGGTCAGTATCCATGAGTGGAGAAAGATGTTGAGGACTCCCAGGTGTTTCCTTTTATCGGCCTGGTAGGGATGGGGAGGGCTTACAGGAGGTGTGGGATGTTACCAGATGATTGATATATAGGATTGACAGGTGTTCCTATAACAAAGTTTCAGGTCCACAGGTGTGTGTGCTCAAAACTTCAAGTTCCTGTTCCTTGGGGTTGTTAGCTGCATTTTCCTGCAGTCCCTTCCCTGGCTTCTCCACCCCTAGGAACCTCCCCCCTGGCCTGTATCTGCCACCTGCAGATTTGATCCCTGCCTAATAGTTGTTACACATTTATTGCCAGTCTGATGAGCAATGAAACCATTTAGAACTGAAAAATATTCAGGGCTTTTTTATTGTTGTTTTTAAGTATTTTAGGCAAAAACCATATGTTGTAATTAAAGTATAAAGTAGCCTTGGTTTTCCAGTAATTTTTTTCCTTTTAATAATAAAAGGTAATGTTTATTGAGAACTATTAGGTTGTAGCATGCATTACTTATCTCACTTCTTCCTCACAATAACTCTGTGTTAATTCCATTTTCATTCCCTTTGCATGGCTGAGAGAATAGACAAACCACTAGCAAGAGGTTTCATAGTTAGTAGAGATGGGACTTGAACTTAAGCACGTACTCCTGTAAATCAAGTTTTGTAAATCTTCCTGTAATTTAAGAGAGAAGAGAAAGAAGATATATCTGGAGTACTATGTTTGGTTATATTTTAGGAGAACTACAGAGGAAGGAGAAGGGAAGTGTGGTAAGAAATGGAAAGACTTTGGGGAGCAGGTGGCTTCTCCAAGTTAGGCTGTGAACTTGCTTTCTGTCTCTGTCCTGGGACAGCTGGGCTAATCTCCCACAGTGATACTTAGCTCAGTGCCTGGCACATAGTAGGTGTTCAATAAATATTGGCAAAAGGAGTTAATCTCAAGCATCCTCAGGATAGTTTTCTTGGGTTAAGATGCTATGCCATCTAGACTTCTGGCTCTTAATTAAGAGGGATCTTTGCTCTCAAAGCCAGACATTCAAAGACAGCTCATCAGTGAATTTAGTGCATTTCACAAACCTACCCAGGTTTTTAGGCCACATAATTGTATGTCTATAAAGGAGTATCTGTAGGATTTCTTGCTTCCTGACTTTCCAACTTCATTTCAATTAATTTTTGTCAATCGTTCCCTTTCCCTTTTTCTTTCTTAAAAATATGAAAAATAACTATTTTTGGCTTGTGCTAGAGAGAGAATTGATAGTCCTGGAGCAGGCACAGTGAGTCCTCACTGTAAACTAATGAATAGGGTCTTCATTGTAAACTTCTGTATTTTTGTACAGTAATAGCTAATGAATACCAAAGCGTTCTGTTGTTTGCAGTTTAAATGTGGTTTCATTTTTGCTCAGCCCTAGCTAGATTCCTAAGTGTCTGAAAAGTAGAAAACTTACTCCTCATTAGATTCACTTAAAACTTTTTCAAGACAGGAAAGTCCCGAGGGTATAGAAACTTTATGTACTTAAGTATGTCACGTTAAGGAACTTCACAATGTTTCGTTTACACAGGGCCAAAGACCACAGATCCACCCTGATTGCTAATTATTGAGATTGTAAATAGCGTGTTCGAGAACTTAGGGTGAGACAAAAGAAACAAGAAGGAACAAAAGGCCTAGGATAATGAAAAGGATATTGTGAAGAGAAAGGCCTGGCAGAATTATGATGCAGGTCACATCCTGTGCCTGCATTTAATTGTACCTTTGTATTTAATAATAAAAATGATTACAGGCTCAGTGCTAACAAGTGTCCCTTCTTGAGAACTGTAGTGTGGATAGGTGACAGCAAATTACTCCAATTCATAAACTTGAAATAATATGCTTTTATTTTGAATTTCACCCGTCTATCCTAGAAGACATTTCCTGCAAAAATGTACACCAATCCAGGAAGATTTTTAAGCAAGTTCCTGATAAATATACACAAAACATAGGTGAATACTTTAAAGTATAAATGAAAGAAAAGAAAGTCACTTTGCAGGCACTTCTTAACACATTGGGGTTGTACTAACACCATAGTCACATTTCCGGTATTTTATGCTTCATGTAAGCTTTGGATATAACTGCACATTAGCATTGACTTAGGTAGTCTTGCTGTTAGAAACTAATTGCCTTCTATGGGTTTTCTCTACTTCTTGCTTATCTTGACCACTTTCCCTAATTGCCCTCTCCAAAATATAGCCTCTTCCCTAGAGATTTGCTCTGTCTGCCCTCTACTTTTTCCCCTTGATTGCCAACATTGCCATCATAATTGTCTTATTAATTTACTTTATTTGATTTTTTCTGACTTTCTGATTAGAATGGGGATCCATAGGGCAGAGACCAAGGAAATCTTATTCTCCCTACTCAGTAGCTCCCTGGTGCCTAGCGCCATGCCTGGCTCACAGTAAATTGCTGTCTTAATCATACATCAAATCCTTGCTGCCTTTACTTTATCTCTGACCTCCTCCCTTTGCTTATATTTTCACCCAAGATTTTGGGGTAGAAGACACTGTTTCCTTTTTCTGCTATGTAGAGAGAGAATAGTCCTTGGATCCATCAATACCATGACTATCATTGAATGGAGGTCAAGGGATTGAGGACTGTACCTGGAATCTTTAAGCCTTGAGTGCATTTCCTTATTTCACCACTCCCTGAACTGCAGTTATGTTCTATGGTCATGTGCATTTGTTCATATTTGCTAGGCAGCAAATGCTGTGGTAGGTGCTGAGAAGCAAAATTGAATGAGATGCACTCCATTCTTTCAGGAATATATTATTAGTATTAGAACTGATGTTCCCTAGATCTGTAACTATGTCTATTTGTGTGTCCATTATAAACCCAGTCCCTGGCATAATCCTCAGCCATTAAAAGCACTCAGTAAATGAGCGAGTGTTGAATAAAAGTATTTAGAAAATAGTTTGTGGTATAATAGATGTGTGTACAAAGTGACATGGAAACACAGAAAAGGGAAGGCCATTGTGTCCAAAAGCAGTCAGGGAAGGTTTCATGAAGAAATGATTAAAAGTTGAAAAGTTTACCTGATCGGTACATCAGGTGTGCCATGGAGTAGGGACAACATGAACAAAAAGCCAGAGGTGTGAAAGAGCAAAATCTTATTTGAGGTTGGGCAGTATGGTCAGTTTGGAAATTTAGGATAAGTATGAAGGGGTGGTGGGCATTGAGGTTGTTGGAATCATTATTAATTCCCTTATTCAGGTATCCTATGCACTAAATAGCTCCCATGGAACAAATTAATCATCTTTTATTTATAGCAATTCTTTCCTTTTTTTTTTAAGAGATGGGTTCTCACTGTGTTGCCCAGGCTAGTCTCGATGGTCTCAAACACCTGACCTCAAGTGATCTTCTTGCCTCCTGAGTAGCTGGGACTATAGACGCAAGCCACCATGCCTGGCTCATTTATAGCATTTCTATAGGAAAATGAATCCAGTTCTAAACAACCACCTTAGACTACAATTTTGGAGATAGAACCTATTTGGAAGTTGGGTCTAACTTTAGTAGAAAATTGCCTACATTGCCTATTATAAGTTATCTATTGTTATAATTTCTCATAAAAAAGCTACAAATCTCAGTAGCATAAAAATAATTAGGCTTTATTGTGCATGCATTGGAATGGTCCTCTAGGTGGCTTTTCTCTTTTCGTCTGGGGTTGGCTGGGCAATTCTCTGGTCCTACCAAACTTGTACTCCTATGTGGAGGTGTTGGTTATCTGTCAGGTGATGTAGGATGGCCTTGGCTGGGATGACTGGGGTGACCTCCACTTGCCTCTCATTCTCTTTCTGGTACCAGCAGGCTAGCCTGGGCATGTCTGTTTCATGGCCTTGGCAGAGGTCAAGAGCACAAGCAGAAATATACAGGTACTCTTTTGAGCCTCTGTTTTTATCACACGTACTAACATTCTGTCGACCAAAACAATTTCACATAGCTGAGTGCAGAATCAGAGTGGGAAAAGACACTGTGAAGACTCGTAAAGGCATCGCTACAGGGAGGGCTGAAGGATTGGGGCAGTTTTTGCAAGATGCTGCGTAGTCCACAAAAGCTCATCAAATCAAAATCTAATTATAACTTTAGATCTAATAGAAGGGTATGATTTATGATTTTTTTTTCCTGATTTTCTTCATGAAGCATGTCTTTTGCATTTAATTCATGCTTGGCCCCTTTTAGACGTGGTGGGGCAAAGTCAGAGAAACCAGAAATAGGGAAAAGGTTGAAGTGAAATCTCGAAAGGGATAGGGAACTATTAAAGCTTAGCCATTACATGCACTGTATAATTTCAGAGTACCCAGTTCCTCCCTTTTCTAGGGCACCGAAGCCTAGAGGAATACAGTGCATCACTTTCATTCCCCGAGTCAGGTTGGTGGCACACCCAAATGTTGCAACCCAATTATTCCAAGCCCAGAGCCATTCTCCACCATGTCTTATAAGGTGCATTCTCCCTACATTGCCCCATGTGCCTCCTGGACCCCTGCCACGGCTCACGCAAATACTCACTTTTATAAATGATTTACTTTTGGAAGTTGCATTGTTGTCAAAATTCACCATGAAAAGCATGTTGTCATTTTGAGTTTTCCTTTTTAGGTTTACTCATCATATGTACTTAAAGCAGAATTTAATACACACACACACACACACACACACACACGAACACACACATGAGCATACACACCTATTCCGCTCTGCCTCTGCCTGCACTCCTCCCATCAGAAAGGGAAATTAATGGTTATATTAAATCAGCTTGAGTTTGGTAGATTAAACTTTGAATGACCTTGCCACACCGTGAAGGGGAAGCTACCAGAGAGGTCGATGTGATGCTGTGAGTCTGAGACAATGAAGCATGCTATGTGGATTTCGTTAGAAATGAGATTAAAGCTTTCTTTTAAGCATCCTTTTCCCACTTGCTGGACATAGCCAACGTGATTACATGAGACACAAGTCAGGGCACAGGGAGATGGAAGCAAATATTCTCAATATTTCAACAGTGACAATTTCTATTGATGATGAGGTTATGGACGAGGGTTATTTTAATTAAGAACTATTTTTTCTAGCAATTAGACTTTCTATACTGGTAGCTAGATATCAGATAGATAGGTCTGTGCATAGATAGGTCTGCGTACAGTAAAGGGCCACTTGAAAGGATGTGGTATTAAAGGAAAGACTGTATGTGGATTTTCAGAGCATCACAGAAATTTAGAACTGAAAGAACAGGAAAATGCCAGGTAATTTGTTACCTGGTTTTTTTTTCCGTATTTACTCATTCTTCATACCCTTTACACATTCAATGATTATTTCTCTTTTTTCAGCTATTTTGCATGTTAACTTAGTTGCCAAACTTTGACTTTGAGGAGAGCAATATTGCTATGTCTCCAAAACATTATATTTGAGACCTGCATTTTAGATGGTTACATTCTAAAATATGTGTGGTCATGTATTTTTCATGTAAAATATCTCTCACTTTCCTGTGTCCAGGGCCCTGGAGGATTCAGATAAAATCTTCTCTACTATCACCAACCTTCATTCTTTCTGGTGGATAGATTTTATATTTTGTTTTTCTAAACGAGGGAAAACAGTTATAGTTCCACCTCTTACGTGCTTCTCTTCATTGAGTTGTAAGCTCAGTATGTGCACATATGTAAGATTTCAAGTGCAGAAGAGAACAGAGTAGGAAACAGATTTTCACAGTTCCCGTCTGGGTCCTTGTGTAAGTGCCAACATAAAGCTATTCACTGATCGGTAAAAAACAGTATACTGTTGCCTGGCTCTAAGGAAACGGATTTGAAAATCTAAACTTAATAAGCAGATCAATTGGGTGGGGGTTTAAGATTATTGTATCACATTCCAATGACATGCAGTGTTGTCAAAAACTTTTTTCTCCAGAATTAAAATTGTAGGCAGCATAGAGATACCTTTCAAAATGTCAGGAAGGAGGGCTAGGGAAATTTAGTTAAGAATAATGAAAATATATGACTTATATCCCAGGAAACATACAGTGCAAGATCTGGGTATCTCAGGGTAAAGGGTAAATTTAGTGCGGGTAGAGGAGGAGGAGGTTTAACTTGCATCCGAGGAGGTAAGTGGATTAAGCAGAATGTCTGGAAAGAAGAGGATTGCTGGGTAGTGGTGTGAGCCCCAGGGCTCAGGGGAAGTTACATCACTTGCTCCTGAATTTTTAGGAGTTAATAATAGCTGTGCCTCTGTTTCCCTGCAAAGAAAGGGGCAATTGTGGAACAAGTCCTGAGGGAATCATTCAGAACTATTTCTGCTTCCTTCCCACTTATTCAACATAAATATAAGGCCTAGTTTGGGGTTAAATTCAGATTTTGCACATTTCTGCCCCCCTCAATTTCTTGCCACCAACTTACTGATGTCTGAGATTTCTTTAACAAGAGGGAAAGCATTCCATTCCATAGTTAGAGATAAGACTTCCAATACCTGTTTATTTAGTGCATTGAATGGAATTTGGCTAAACTCAACACTTACTAGATACCTATTTTGTGCCAATATTAATGAGGGAAAATAAAAAAGATGAACAAATGAAGCTTCCAGCTTCCTTGAGGCACAAGAATCACACTGTAATTACAGTGGGATGTAAGTTCCGTGACGGTAGAGATCATCCTGTGTCCTTCTCATTGTTATGTTCCCGCATTTGTCCCAGTGCCTGACTCAACAAAGGTTTTTATTTTTGTGAATAGAATGGGTGCATGGATGACTATAGTATCAGAAAGACTATAAAATAGATATGTACAAGATATAATGTTGAACAATTTTGCCTGGGAAGGATGCAGATAAGGGAGACTTCTTGGGGAGCTATGTGAACAAGATCATGAGAGATCAACAGAGGTTTTCTGGAACTTCCAGAATAGTATCCAGCCAGAAGTATAAGTGTGGACAAAGGCATGAAGGTGGGAAATGACACAGATGTTCAAGGAGCTGCAAATAACTTCCCAATCCTAGAAGGCAGGACTAATGGGAGTATAAGAATTGTGGCAACAAGGACCGTATCACGAATCCTTTGTAAGTAAGTGGCATCCCTGATTTGAGTCAAAGCAGGTGCTGCTGGGTACTGGAGGTAGATGTGGCAAAACAAAGACCAATTGAACTTATTTCTGACTCACATTTTTAGCTGAGGTTGGCCTTGTTTACCTTTAATAGTATTGGGATTTAGAAGCTAATTACAGAGACATTGGTTTAGTATGGAAGCAACAGCTTGATGAACTATACCTATACTGCTCCAATGAGATTTTATATTTTAAAAGGGAAATTTTGTATTTCCAAAGTCACCTTAGAATCAGACGATTGTGTAAGAGGTATACCACTTTCCAAAGGAATGTATCATTTAATAAATGAAATTTCTGCTGGTTCCTGTGAACAGTGACTTCATTTAGAATTTAAAATAGTTCAATTACACAGATTTGTCCTGTCTGTAAATCAAGGTATAATCGAATGGGTGAGAGTTTCTTAACACCTTCGGTGAGGATGAATATGACTTGGATTTTTTGTATTACCAAGTACTTACCTCTATTGGGTAGGGTATTTCCTTGTTATATACATAAATCTACTAGACAGATTGTGTGGTAGGGGTGCTGTGTTATCTCCTTAGTTTAAGGAGAAGGTCTACAATGGAATTTTTATTTAGTTTCTTTGGACTATTTTAACTTTGTGACCCATATTCCAGTTTTAAATAAGGAGCCCTACATTAATAAAAATTGGTTTCTTAAACTTAACTTTAAATATGCTTATTGATTATTTTAAGCAACTAAAGGGCCATGCTGAGTTGAAACTGATAGAATTTCTTCACTTTCTTCCCACTTATACCTCAACTACTCCTGTTGTTATTTTCTTTCTTCTACTACTTTCATTCTGTTAATTTATGGATAAAATAGCTCCTTATTTTGCACACTAAGGTTTAATGTATGTTCTGCACTTGATAGAGCGTTTAATTTGGGGGGAAAGGTTCTTAGCCGATTGTATTAGTTCAGTGGTTTTAGAATAAGATGTTTGTGGGGAGGGGCAGCAGAATCTTCAGTCATTGATTCTCTCTTTATAACTTTGCCCTTTTAGCTGGAACAGATTACTTGTGTAGTGCTGCTTGCCCTGCACAGACTGAATCACAAGGAAGAAACTTTACATAAACCATTTATACTAAATGTTTGGTATGCTGGCAACATAAATCAACAACAATATCCATTACAAATTCATCCCTTTATCAGTATTATCTCGATAGAACTGATCCCAATGTGTGGGAATTTGAACCCTGCTTCAATACATCTAGCCCTGGATAATTAATTATTCAGGGCACAGAGAACCTGGCCCCTGCAATGCAGAGTAATTCTTCCTGGTCAGCGTTAACTCCACTGGCAATAATAAATAGAAAAAGTCTCTAGTGATGCCAGTATTTTAAAGTGATTAATCATCTTTCCCCCCTTCTCCTCCCCCTTAGTTTTCTTTAACTAGGATTTTTCAGCAATAAATCTTTAACAATACAGGTAGGAATTGTTCTGTAATTAAATTTTGCCCTGCTTAATTTCTTACCTTTTATGTGTGATTAAAAAAAATGCTACATTTTAAGGAGCCCTGGTCAAAATTCAAACCAAGAAAAATCCTTTTACAGAATAGCAAGAGATGCTCTATAGAAGATTAAGCTCTTGATTTTGAATATTAGATAGAGCACATACTCTTAAAAATTGTTCATCAACACCAGTTGGGGTGTCAAATATTCTGAAGTTTTGAATCGCTTCACTTTCATGCTTACAATTTGTCTGTATTAGGAGAAGTCTGACATATACATATGTTCCAACACTGAGAGAATAATTACTTATTTCTTAACTTTCAGATAATTGATGTCAGCTCTGTAGGAAAGGGATATTTTTCACCATTTTTGTGGTACACAGAATGCACTCGCTGAAGTGGCAGGTAGATGCCTGACTGAGAATGACCACGTATTTTTAAACTGCGCCCTGTCGAGCTGCCCAGCCATCATGTATATCCTGGGTGACAGGGACAGATGTGACATATCTGTTGTGACACACTTCTGTACCACCAGTCCATGGCTTGAGGTGACTCCTGTTCCTCCCCTGATGCTTCCCCCTGCTGCAGGACAGCACAACGATGCACGGATGAACCTTGCCATCGCTCTGACTGCTGCCAGGTATGGGGCTGCCACCGCCAATTACATGGAGGTGGTGAGCTTGCTCAAGAAGACGGACCCTCAGACAGGGAAAGTGCGCGTGAGCGGCGCGCGCTGCAAGGATGTCCTCACAGGTATGCCAAGTCTCTGGGAGGGAGGTATTTCTTAGCATCTTGCCTGGCTTATATAATGACTGAGTTATAATTTTTCTGTCACTTTTCTTTCATTTAAGCCACATCTCAGAGTCATATTAATTATATTCCTTATTGTCAACAATGACTGGTTTAACATGAAAATTTCCCTCGTGGGACTCGGCAATTTTTCCCCTTTGTATTATAATTGTAATAATGATAATGATAATAATAAATGCCCACAAAATTCCCACAGCTATGAATGCATTCCGTTTTCTTTACAAAAACATGTTATTAATAAAATTAAATAAATGTGCCAAGTCTCAAAGTATCATTTAGGTGACACAGCCAGTGCATTTACACGTCATTAAAGTCAATCACCTTTAACTTCGGTTACATTTGCATTCTTGCCCTGATTGTAGGGCCATGTAGGCAGCTTCGAAATTACATCATTTCTCGAACAAAAGCACTGTGAAATGTTATCTCATAGCAACACTGTTTACACACTGAAGTTTTAAGAAGAAAGCAGATTATTTACTCATTCCACTTTCTTCACGTTCGGTGCCTTGAGGTACCTTATAAAATGGACTGAGAACCACAATAAACAAGTGGAATGCTTTTCTTTCTTCGATTCAGACTTGTTTTTGGTAAATTTACTCAGATCCGAGCCTTTTGTTTGGCTCTTCAATAACTCTGGCTGCTCATGTCACTTAGTGTGGTATGCAGTATACTTCACCATAGGTTAAGTTAATAGATGAATTAATAATCCACAGCATCCGTGAACAGAGAAACAAATGGGATGTGTGATTGATGCTGCCTTCTTTCACAGGGCAGGAATTTGATGTGAGAGCCAAATGTGTTATCAATGCTACGGGACCTTTCACAGACTCTGTGCGCAAAATGGATGATAAGGACGCTGCAGCTATCTGCCAGCCCAGCGCTGGCGTCCATATTGTGATGCCCGGTTATTACAGGTAAACCTTCTTCCTCCACGGTGGTCATCGCCCAAGAAAGGGGGTCACAAGAGATCGTCTATGTTTAATTTCTTCTTCTAGCATACCTTTCTTAATAATAGACGGGTCTACCTTGCTGTTCAAAATGAGGAGAAATAAATAAAGGAACTCTTTCAAAACACAAAATTTCTTAGAAATCTGGGAATTTCTTAGCCACTTATGACAATACTTATTTCTAAGGGTTAATGATTTGGGATCTGCCTCTTTATCTACTCTGTTCAGTTTAGTCACCTTCAGAGTATAAGAATTAGTATTTTTGAATTATATTAGGTCATTAAATATGCAATGTCCGATTTTGAATCAAAAGCGTAGTTTATTATATCTCAAACACGAAGCACTACAGTTAATCAAAGTATGTGCCTAAACTATCAACACAGTTTTGCCATCTTAATGGTAGCTTGCTTATGCCAGCAGTGAAGAAGCCTGGAGAGTGAGTGGCGATGAAATTGTGAAAGGTTTTCCACAGCTTCTTGAGCATTGAATATTTTTCCTTGCAAGAAGTGGTCCAAAGCCTGGAAGAAGTGGTAGTCAGTTGGTGCAAGGTCTGGTGAGTACGGTGGATGACAGAGAGTTTCCAAGTCCAGCTTCTGTAGGTGGAACAAGGTTGTATTTTTGTGACATGTGGTCTTGCAAGAGGATTGACCTGTCTCTACTGACCCATATTGGCTGCTTAATTGCAAGCATCCTCATCATTTCATCCACTGCAACCGATTGACTAGGTTTCATGAAGCTCTAGTGGATAATACCAGCGCTGGACCACCAAACAGACACCATTAGCTTTTTTTGATGAATATTTGGTTTTGGACTATGTTCCGGCACTTCATCTTTATCCAGCCATGGTGCCTAACTCTTGTGATTGTCAAAAAGAATCCATTTTTCATCACACATAACAATACAGTGTAGAAATGGTTCGCCTTTATGTTGTGACAGCAAAGAAAGGCAAGCTTCTAGATGATTTCTCTTCTGATGCTCATTTAATTCATGCGGCACCCATCTATCCAGCTTCTTTACCTTGTCCGTTTGTTTCAAATGGTCCAATATTGTTGGAATAGTAACGTCAAACCTTGCTGCTAATTCACGCGTAGGTTGAGATGGATTTACTTCCACTACAGCTTTCAGTTCATCATTATCCACCTTGGTCTCAGGTCACCCACGTGGCTCATTTTCAAGATTAAAATCACCTGAACAGAACTTCTTAAGCCATCGATGTACTGTGCGTTCATTAGCCACAACTTTCCCAAACACTTCATTGATATTTCAAGCTGTCTGTGCTGCGTTGGTTCCGCAACAGAACTCATTTGAAAATAACACAAATTTTTTATTTATACATAATTTCACAAAAATTGCTCTAAAAAACATTTGAAAGATAATCACAAGCCAAAATGTGTCTTTGAAAGAATGAGAATATACCTTCACAATAAAAAAAAAAAAAGACCCAAAAAACAAGAAGTGTCAAAGTGAAATGTCAGAGAGATCAACTGTCAAACTTAAGGTACTTAAGGAAATTGGATATTTCATATTTAATAACTGAATACTTTTAATTAAGGCCTTAAAAAATTAATTTTAGCCAGGTGTAGTGCCTCATACCTGTAATCCTAGCACTTTGGCCAGGAGTTTGAGACCAGCCTGGGCAGCATAGTGAGACCCATCTCTGGAAATATTATAATAAGAAAAATTAGTTGGGCCTGGTGCTGTGCACCTGTAGTCCTGGCTATTTGGGAGGCTGAGGCAGGAGGATCACTTGAGCCCAGGAGTTTGAGGCTGCAGTGAGCTATGATTATGCCACTATATTCTAGCCTCATCAACAAGGAGAGAACCCTGTATCTAAAAAAAAAATTAAAAATTCATTTTGTAAATATCCAAAGTTGCTTATGAAGAATCTAAAAATGTTGACCACTCAGGTATTCTTGGATTTACAACTTTTGAAATATATTTTAAGAAATGTTATAGCAAGTAAAAATCATATGTAATTTCTAACCTAGCAAATTAACAAAGATAACTGGGGATGAAGAAATGGGTGGGGGTAGAGATGAAATAAGAATAGCTATTAATTGAAAATCATTTAAACTGGGTAAGGGTACATGTGGGTTCATTAAACTCTCTATTTTTATATATGTTTGCAGTTCTTCATAAGTCAAAAAAAGAAACATTTATGTAGTTCTAGCTAAAAAATTAATAATTATTCCTAATGTACATTTCAAGACATCTGTGGAAAAAATCCATATGGCCATGCTAAGAGTACAGAATATATGCACTGTTTTTATTTCCATATGTGGTAAATCTAGTAGACAAACTAGTAGTTCTATATGAAATAGTGATTAATGTGCAACAGTATTCATTATGACATTATTTGTAGTTGAGAAAGATTAGAAACCACTTCATTTCCTCACCTTAGGGGAATAGATAAATAAATTATGGCAAAACCACACAAGAGAATATTATGCAGTCAGTAAGAATTATAAATAACTTTAATGTCCTTGGAAAATACTAATGATACCATGTTAGTTTGGAACGTAGGACTTGAGATTTTATGTTCGCTAGGATCTAAACAATATATATAGGAAAAAAAAGAAAGGAAATATGTTAAATATTAATGGTGATTATCTCTAGGTAATATGATTATGGATGAGAATTTTTTTCCTTCCTTATTTTAATAATTTTCTATATAGGACATATAAGGCTTTTAATATTTGATAAAACAGATGTGTAGAAATTGTGATATTTTATTATCTGTATTCTCCTAGAATGCTCTTCTGCTGCCTTATAGATGATGCTGCCTTATTAATTATTGGTTCTCCAATGACTAAGTCTTCCTGAAGAGTCCAAGATGCACCCAATTTGTACCAAATACAGTTTTACTCAGAAAAATATTAGAGATAATTTCTTATCCACCAATGTCCAAGGTTTCCTTCTCATTTTCTGGATACCGACATGAGATAGGTAGGCAGTCTTTGGATTTTTACTTTGAACTGGAGACGCCAAAGTGGGGGGAAAGGGCATGTCTCAAATCATGCTTGGGATTTGGCAAAGTCATGACATGTAACCAATATGTTTGTACCCCCATAATTTCCTGAAATAAAAAAAAATAAAAATAAAGAAAAAAAAAAGAAATTTATGCAGTAATACCTAATTGAGTTTTAAAAACTGTTAACCAGAAGTTTAGTTGAAATGAAAAAGAGAGAAGTAAATTATATGTGTTCCCTGTGTTTCTTGAGAAGTTTTTAATAGTTCCAGACACATTTGTATACACTAATTTTGTGTTAGATTAAAAATATCCAAGGCCAGCTAGTTTATAAGTTTTTTTGTTCAGTTGGTTTTTAACGTCTCTAAGATCAGAGTACAGATGTAATCATCATAACCCTTACATTTGTTTAGATTTTACTAGATTGAGCATATTCTCATGTGTATCGTGCCTTATGTTTTCTTAACTATCATCCCATGATGTCAGATGACACATTTTTCCCTAGAGGCCTTATGTCAGTTCTGTCCCTTAATAATTACACCCTTTAGGACAAAGTCATTTTGTGAACCTTAGTTTTCCCGTCATTAAATTGGGAAGACATTCTGCTCTTTCCAAGTGCATAGACAGGGAGACAGTCGGGAGAGTAAATTAAAATGATAGGTGATACCTTGGTATAAGACTTCCTGAGTTTGTTCACCACTTTTTTTCTTGCTAATGGTATGACCTTGAGTAAGCTACTTCTTTCAGCTTCTGATTCCTTATCTCATGATACTACCTGACTTGTATAAAGTTTTGACAATATCTCTTTGCTTTTTTTAATCTCTTTTATTGACTGCTATAGTACCGGCACATAGTACCGGCACTTAATAGTGCCCAGTAAATATTTTTTGGATGAATCTCACCAGTATTTTGTGTTAACTTATCCAGATAGAGATTGTTGCTTTATTTATATTAAAATTTTAATATAACATTTATGAGATTTTTTTTAATACAGAGAATTTCAAATATGAAAATAAATCACAATTCTTCAATTTACTGCCCAGATAACCCTAGTAGACAAAAATAGATAAATAAAAATCATGTAAGTACATGACTAGAAATTTCAATCACTATAGAACATAGAAAGATAGAAATGACTGAAAGCCTCCCTCTCCTTCCTCCCTCCATCCCCCACCCCAGCTCTTCTCTGGAATCGATAACCCTTTCTTCCAAATCCTTCCATAAATTTTATGTTTTTACTTGCACCCTGTTGAAAATTTTGCATGAAAGTGGTCATGCTTTATATATTGTTCTGTACTATGCTTTGTACACTTAATAACAGAGTTGATCGGTGTCTTATAAGAAATATACATATATATCACCTTGATACAATATTTTAAAAACAAAATGCCTTTCTTAATTCTAAAAATTTGGCATTAGCTTCAGGTCCCCTCCACATAAATCATGAATGTGTTAGTCACAGCTGGGTCTATCTCAGCCTAAGGTGCAATAAATGATCTCATTCTATTTTGATGAGAAATTAATGTCCCCATTTTTAGCACCATGTACTATAACCACTACACATCCTGTTGGAGGGGAATGGCCTGCATCCTAGTTCCCATTCAGACTCCGATCCCCCTTGTCTTTAGATTGTGGCACGGATTAAGGGTTTATCCCCTCTTTCAGCACTGATCTTGAGGCAACTATATCTGGTGGGTGGTGTCAGGAGATCTGAGACTGAAATGACTCTCTGGTATCATCAGTCAATCACACTTAGCAGTGGTAACTTAAGGGTTTTGACTCAGTCTTCAGGGATGAACCAGAGCTGGTCTGGACTTTCTGGGGCTGATGATACAACTGGCTGATGATAACTTAAGATCAAGCATTTCAGTTAGAAACTGATCACTTTGGAAATTCAGCTGAGTTCAGTAACCATTGATTTATTGAGTGTAGGCTAGTAAATGAAGAGTAAAGAGCCATGTGTGCGCTGATCTTGTTGGGCTGTTCTCAGAAGTATCTTTATGGCATTTGTTAATTTTGTTATGACCCTAACAAACACTCCACATGTGAAGTTATCTGACACCATGATAGCAGCTTTTTGGGGGAGAAGGGGAGAAGGAAATTTCAGAAAACTCAACACAGAGAAATTATTTTTTAAAGCCACTCTTTAGTTAATATAAAGAGCAAATCTGGATTTCCATCAAAGTTGTGGCTGAAGGCTCTTCCAAGAAGTAGCAATAATATACAAAATGACTGAAATATGTGAAAATAATCTCCTTTCAGCCTACTGATGCTTTTTACTACTGGCAAGAGGTCAATTTTTTCCCCCTATAATGTGTGTACATACTGTTAGCTCTAACACTGATTGCTAAGTGGTTAACAATAAATTGATTTCAGTTTAACTAAGGGCACTTCAGGAAAGCAATGGTCTGCATGAGAAAAATGTTCATTACATTTAATCCTAGACACACACATAAATTAGCAGCAAGCTTTTCCTCCTGATGTCAAATGAATCACACATATTGGAAAAAGACCTATTCCTTGCTGCATTGTATATACTAAAGCCAAGGTAGATATCCATTCTCAAACTTTAGTGTGACCTTGCAGAATTAATCCTTCATAAGAAAACAAACCTTACCCTAAGGAAGAGTATGAGTTAGGTAATTTAGAACTGATGAAAGATATTTCCAAATGGATTCTTAAATTTTTATACCATTCATTAATAGCTTTGTCTTCCCTCTGTGCTTGTTAATTTTATGTTTGAGACATATGTCTTCACTTAAGCAGTTGATTCTCTACAGGGTCCAGTTATGTGTGTGTTGGTAACCATCACCTTCACCTTTTAAACTGCTTTATTGCATGGAAAGTTTTTAAAAGATTCAGTAGTTGTGCTTTTCTAACAGCATTTCCTATCTAGGTTGCTGAATATTATAATTTTATGCTTATATTTATTGGGTTTATTATTTTAGGCACATCATATCATATCTGTATGATGGGATGGTCATATATAAAATTTATCAGCATACAACTTTTCCCATAAGTGTTAGAATCTGGAATTTATCCTTTTGTTTCAATATAGTACTGGTTATCAAATCGAATGCTTAAACTCTGAATCAGTTAATTTCCAATCGCAAAGGGACTGATTTAACCTAAGGGCATATCAGCCCAAGATGAAAAAAGGTGCTTACAAAACATGTGAGTAGCTAGTTCTTTCAAGATGTTTAGAGGGTTTTATGAGGCAAAGAAAAAAACTGTCATATCTAGAGACCAAAAATGCTCGATACTTGTATTTTTCAGTATATTAGAGTGAAAGGGAAATTATTTCCTTGAAGTAACCCGAGTGAAGGTGAGACTCTTAGCTGAAGGTCTAAATGGTTGACACACTTCTGTGGTGCTTTTTGGATTTGCTAAGTAGAAGAACTTTAGCCCATTGTCTCCTGTGTCTCTCAGGTAGGCTGTGAATAGTGATTTCTTTCTGCAGAGGCTGTGTGCGCATAACAGACATTTCATGGGGCCCAGGCGTCCTTACAGAGTAAGACTAGTATACCTTGTGATTTAAATAAAGGAGCTGCATTAGCTAAACTGATGGTAGATTTCTTTTTTTTAAAAAAATTGTTATTATTAATCTCCAGATTTTGTCTGCGCCGCCGATCTCTCTTCTCTATCCTCCTCTGTCTCAGCTTTGCAGCTCCTCTTGGTGGAGGACTCCTCTGATGTGTCTCTCCATGGTCCATATCCGAACAATTGTTCCCCACTGTCCTCAGTCCAACCCTCTACTCTTCTGCCAGCACGGTCAGATAAGCTGTGTCTCTAAACCCTAAGGCATGAAACTATAAGAATTCTAGAAGAAAATGTTGGAAAAACTCTTGTAGATGATGGCCTAGGGAAAGAATTTATGAAGAAGACCCCAAAAGCAATCACAGTGATAACAAAAATAAATAAATAAGACCTGATCGAATTAAAAAGTTTCTGCACAGCCAAGGACACAATCAATAGAGCAAATAGACAATCTACAGAATAAGAGAAAATATTTGCATGCTATACATTGATAAGGGGCCAATAATCAGAATCTACAAAGAACTCAAGCAAATCAGCAAGAAAAAATTAAACAACACCATTAAAAAGTGGGCAAAAGACAGGAACAGAAACTTTTCAAATGGAGATAGACTAACGGCCAATAAACACATGAAAAACGCTCTATGTCTTTAATCATCAGGGAAATGCAAATGAAAACCACAATGAGGTATCACTTATCTCCAGTGAGAATGGCTTTTATCAAAAAGTCCCAAAACAACAGATGCTGACATGGAAGCGGAGAGAAAGGAACACTTATACACTGTTGGTGGAACTACATACTAACACAACTTCTATGGAAAGTAGTATGAAGATACCTCAAAGAACTAAAAGTATTTCTATCATTTGATCCAGCAATCCCACTACTAGGTATTTACTCCAGGGAAAAAAAGACATTTTATAAAAAAGACACGTGGACTCAAATGTTTATAGCAGTACAATTCACAATTGCAAAGATATGGAAACAACCCAAGTGCTCATCAATCCATGAGTGGATTAATAAAATGTGGTATATGTATACCATGGAGTACTACTCAGCCATAAAAAAATGGTGATCTAATATGTTTTGTAACAACCTGGATGGAAATGGAGACCATTCTTCTAATTGAAGTATCGCAAGAATGGAAAAACAAACGCCACATGTACCCAGTACTAAATTGGGACTAGTTGATCGACACTTATGTGCATATATGGAAATAAAACACAATGGAAATTAAGTAGGTGGGAGTGGGGAGTAGGGGATGGGTAAATTCACACCTAACGGTACAATACGCACTATCTGGGTGAAGGGCACACTTATAACGTTGACTTAAACTGTACAAAAGCAAATTATGTAGCCAAAACCTGCATAATATTCTGAAATTTAAAAAATTATTATTATTATTATTTTTTAATTTTTTGTAGAGATGAGGTCTCGCGATGTTGCTCTGACT
This sequence comes from Propithecus coquereli, assembly GCF_000956105.1. NCBI lineage: Eukaryota > Metazoa > Chordata > Mammalia > Primates > Indriidae > Propithecus > Propithecus coquereli. The sequence goes on from NW_012140191.1 coordinate 2,757,039, forward strand.
GGTCTCGAATTCTTGGCCTCCCACCTCGGCCTTCCAAAGTGCTAGGATTACAGGCGTGAGCCACCACGCACAGCCTAAAAAATTATTTTGATTTGCTTTTAAATAGTTGTGAGCCTCTCATTCTTACACATTTGAATAAATCTTTTTTTAAAGAAATTTTTAAGGGAATGATGATAAACATAAAAAGTTGACTGATATACCCTTTTAAATTTGTGTGTAAGAGGGATTTCTTGAATTTTATTGAAACCAAATAGAATTATTTCCTACTTAAGAAATTGTATTAACAGAAGCTAAAAATGTTTTAAGAAATACCTTTTACACTGGCTTGATATGAGAATCCAGTCATATTGAAACAACTGTCTGAAAGTCTGTAGTGTTCCATTTAAATATAACACTTTCCAGTTTATCCACGTAACCAAAAACACTTGAAGCCCCTAAATTAAAAGGAAAGAAAAGAAAAGAAAAGAGAAGAACACTTTCAGATTCCCCTCATCCTTTTAACAATATCTCTAAATTTCTTTGAATGGCTAATGAATGCATCAAAACAACAGTTTCCAGGGATTTAAAAACAAAATCTGATGGATTTTGTTAATGTTTATTTACAGCTGCCTATTCTTTCAAATGTGTTTTATAATTTGATTTTAGAATATTCAATATGTGTCAGTGAAAATTCTTGACTAATATTTTAGAAGATTTTATGTAATCTGTCAGAAGAGGGAGTTTTGAACCTTGATTTAATAGCGTAGTCCACTAGTGTCTTCTGTCTATTTAAAAGATTTTCATTGCTAAGGTGTTCTCTCCCTTTTGACCTTTTCCTAGGACATTGTTATTTAGGTAGTAGTAGAAAACTGAACCCTTTTCTTCTAGATGCACTTCTTGAGATCTCTGTAACCTTGAGATAAAGGAAGAAATCTCATATTTGGTGAAGTGGCACAAGTTCATCTAGGCACAAAGGAGTAAAAAACTTTTTGATTACATTTCAGTTTCTAGAAAGTTAGGTTCTTCACTTTCTTGGGTACTTCTGAGACCTTCTACTGAAAGATGTGTCAAATGTCAAATGTCTCAAGAAAATACTTTTCACAGACTTGAAAAAAGGTCGAAGAGCTATCCTTAATTGACCATTATAAAAGAAATTATAGGCATTTATCTCGCTGCCATTATCGGTTGTGAGTCATCTAAGGACCATGAAAACCAAAACAATTGGAAGTTGAAGTCCACCTTCTTAATTACTCTTGCATTGTTGAGATGTGGAGGGGTAGTTCTACTGTGGAATATTATCATTATTATCACATTTGCTCCATTCCTTTTTGTTACTCCCGTTTTTTTTTTTTTTCTTTTAGGAATTTCTAGATTAGGGTAGGGGAGGTAAAAGTACTAGTTCGTGTCTTTCTTGTTTGCTTGTTTGAGAATTAGTGCATAAAATAGCTTTTAGAATGCAGGTTAATATTAAACTTCTGCTAATTTCAGAAATGAATAACCCTTCTTTTTACCTCAGCCCAGAGAGCATGGGACTTCTCGACCCAGCGACCAGTGATGGGCGAGTTATTTTCTTCTTACCCTGGCAAAAGATGACTATCGCTGGCACTACTGATACCCCAACTGATATTACACACCATCCCATTCCTTCAGAAGAAGATATCAACTTCATTTTGAATGAAGTGCGTAATTACCTGAGTTCTGATGTTGAAGGTAACTGAAGCATTCCTTTAAGCTTGCCCTCCTCTTTCGTATCTCTCAAATCCTTCCAGCGCTCACTGGGTAACTGCCCTGTCTCCAGTCTGACTCATTTTCACATGTGGTCTATTGTAACTATTACTTGCTGCCGCTACCTTTAGAAGTTTTATAAGGGCCGAACTCTAACACGGTGGAGAAAAATTGCCTTTTCTCCTCTACTTTCCACATGCACATGAAACTCATGCAGTTCTTTTCTGATCATTTCTAATGGCAAGATCAGAGTACCACACTCATCCACTTCCAGAATAGGATGAAATGTTTATATCACTGTTTAATTTCTACAGCTTGGGAAGGTCTGGTTTACAGATACAAGATATCCATAAGAAATAATTAAGCAAAGAAACAAAAGGCTGGAGCTATGTATTCTAAGATGCTTAATGATCTGTTACTACATGTAGAGCGTTGACTGGTAGATTTAGCAAAGGAGGATACGTATGCTTGTTTTAATGGAAAAAGCCACAGTTAACTTCTTTCTTATTCTTACCAAGGCATTTTTTTAGCTTGGATGGTGCAACATTTTCTCCACATAACTTACGTAGTGGTTTGGTTTTTTTGCCATCCAGGCTAGCCCTAGAAGTTCCCCAACATGCCACTTCTGTATTTCCTATCTCAGTTAATAATCTGCCATCCACCTAGTCACCCAGGCAGGAAATGGCATGCTTATCTTTGGCGGTTCTTTCTCTTTTCACAGCTCAGGTCTCCATCCCTACCCAGTCTCATCCTTCCATCAGAACTTGCTTTCTGAAGCACAGCTCTGATCATCCCTTCCCTGAACAAAAATACCCCTTAGATGTTTCCTCCTCGACTTTAGGAAAAATTCTAAACTCTCTCCCGTAGAATATAAGGCTTTTCACAGCTTGTATTTGCACATTTATATTCAACTGCTCCCCTTCCTGCATTCTGTGGTCTAATCGTATTGTATTACTTATCATTTCCAAGGCAGGTCATGCACTTCTAAACCTCCATGCCTTGTTTAGGTTGAAGCCTTGCTCTGGGATGCCTTTTCCCCCCAGCTTCTCATCTTGGCAAAATATTTATACTTCAGAAGCTGTCCTTTTTATTTCTATGGGATGTTGGTTATACTGCTTATATGTCACAACATTATATTATAGGTAATAGTCTAAGATGTATTCTCACTTGGAGCTCCTTGAGGGTAAGGATTCTTTATTTATATTTAGCAACAAAATTGTTGTCTAACTGGTATGCTACTCATGACTGTTTTGAACTTAAATGAGTTAGTTATAGACACTTTCAGGGTTTTTGATACTG
>NW_012140191.1:2760091-2780099 GCF_000956105.1 Propithecus coquereli
TTGCCAATGTATTTTTGAACTAGATTTCTAGAAACTGGACTTCTGGGTCAAAAGGTAAATGAATATGTGATTTTGGGAGAATTTATCACCAAATTCCCCTCCATAGGGCTCGTACCATTTGCATTGTCATTTGCATTGTCATCTGCGTTGTGAAAGAGGGCCTCTTTTCCATAGCCAGGCCAACAGAACGTGGGCAAACTTGCAGGGTTTTTGTCAGTCTAATAGGTAAGAAGTATGTCAGTGAAGTTTTAATGGCACCTCTCCTATTGAGTGTGGTTGAGTTTTTTTTTTAAATATGTTTAAGGGTCATTTAAATTTCTTACTCTGTGAATCATTCATCTTTTTTTGCTATAGGAAGTTTTTTAAAAGTGCATACTTCCTAGGCCCCACCCAGAACTACTGATTAGAATCTGGGGGTGTTCCCCGGGAGTCCTTCTATAGCAGCCTGGTGGAGGACTTGGGTTTGGGAGCCATTGTTCTAGTGTTCTGAACCAGAAGTCCCTAAACACCGGAATCATTTTTTTTTAAAATAATCTTTATTAAATAAATCAGGAATCTTTGTACAGTATTGGCTTCAGTGAAGGGTATACAAAGACACTATTTTAGTTTGGATTTAGTTTAGATTAATTAGCATCTATGAATCCTTCTTTCTTAAAGGTTTTCTTTCATCATGTGATCACATATTCACAAGGAAAACAAACTGCTTTAAAAAATAATTCAGGTGACTCTCCTAGTTTAATTGATTAATCCATATTGTATAGTCTTAGCTGCTTCTAATCTAAAGTAATGGATATAGTTTTACTCTGAATAGAATCGCTTTGGATATCTATAGTAATAGTGTAACTGTATTAAATACAAATAATTGAAATCCATGTGGTTAATGTTTATGCTCAAACACATACACACTCAGACACAGTTATTTGGGAAATAGTCATGCTTTGTTTAGCATTCATATTTAAATACTCAAACTGTGGTGCAATTTTAGCTTGATACTTTTTTTTCCCTATTGCAATCTAGGAGGAGCTTAAACATCTGGATATGATTGTATTTTAAAGTATTTATTATTGTTAGTGAATCCTGCTTCATTTCATATTTACCTGGGTATAATATTTGTTAAAGCAGGCTTATATCTGGGCCTTAACATCAGGAAGCTTAGATTGTTGGAGCAAGATATCGAATTAATTCAAGAACAGAGAGCTCCATGTTGACAGTTTCTAAAATCTTAAAGTTCAAATGCAGTAAGGATGAAAAATCTAACTACTTATACTGCTGAGAAGCTGGATGTGCTGGAAGCAGGTGTAGGTTCCGGAAGGCCGCTGTGCCCATGTTGTAGGTGGGGATCTCCCCATTCAAATTTGTATTTTTTCCCAAGAAATTTTAGTGAAACCTAATATTCTCTTTTGTAGTGATGAAATGTGAGAGAGAAACTCAGCTTCAGGCACTATTCAGTCATTTGATTACATGCTGTCGATAAAGGTATTTTAATATTTATATTTGTATGCTTTATTTTTAAACACTCTACCATGACTGAATACTTTTTGTGCTAAACATATTGCCTATATTATCTCATTGATTACTTATAACAACCTTACTAGGTTTATTTTGTAAGTCCCACTGTATAGTTGAAGAAACTGAGGCTGCAACGTTAAGCTTCTTGCCCATAGCTAGTTAGCTTTGGGGCCATAATCTGAGTGTAAGTCAGTCTGGCTCCAAACCTGTGCTTCTGAATAGTGTGCAGTACTCTGATTGGTAGTTCTGAGTTTCATAATGAGATATTATATCCAATAGGGAGTTGATTAGTCTATCAATTCATTTCATGGAAGCTGCTAGACACCTTTAGAATGACAATGACCTTTGCTCTCTACTAGCCTTATTTGGATTTGAATGTTAAACTAGAAGAGATTTCATATCTCGTAACTAATCCCTTGGGCCAACCAGTCTTCTCTACAGATTTAAAAAATAAAAAGTTTGATTTAGATCCTAGAGCAATAGTTTTATAATGTTTTACATTCACCAGGGTTGAAATAATCATTCTAAAAGGATTTATTAAATGGATAAGTAAAATTCTGACAACAGTTTCTGAGCCTCCCCAAATGGCTATATCCTTAAGAAAAAAAAAAAGTGTCAAATCTTAACACTCCATGCTGTTCACAGCAGCTGCCACACTTCTGCAAAATGCGTTGGAACAATTCTAAAAAGCATTTTGCCTGTTGGGAATAAGACCATGTCTTCTTTTACAATTTAGAAAGCTTTCCATTCACAGGCTGAATTTTCTAGATTACTTGTTTGTTCTTTTCTGAAATGGGTAATTGATAGTTCTGCAGTTCGTATCGAGTTAGGAAGAAAAATGATCTTTTGAAAAATGTATCATTAAGTCTGCTGTGTAGAGGTTAATCAGAAGGATGCAGTGGCAAAACTAAGCTATGACTTCACGGGATTGAGAGAGACAGAAGATTTGCTGAGTGCTTTATCCATGTAGTTTTTCTGGAGTGCTTCTCCAGGCAGCTTCTCTACTTGTACACAGGTTTTCACATATGCAATTAGTAGTGTTTATAGATTGCCTCTTATTCAATTAACAACTGAGCCGGCCATATCAACTCACTGCAGACCTGCCTTTTCACTGCCAGAGATTGTACTAGGGTTATCAACTTACACAGGCTTGGATGTCTTCCAGCTGTTTAATTATAGTGTCACGCGCTTTGCTTTTTCTAGTTTCATTAGTTTATAAATGTAATATGGTATCTTATTTCTGTGATTAACACTTCATTTCAGCAGGTTAAACATGCTGGTAGAGAAGTATTGATTTCTGACACTATTTCCCCTGTGTTCATTTAGATATTTTCACATGTCTTTTATTGATTTTTTTGAAAGTGGCAAACATGAGAAAGAACACCCCAAAACGTATGCCTAAATAACTAATGTGAAGCAAACCACATATTTAGCTCTTAATTGTCACTTCCTGTGGGCTTCATTTTCTATTAATTTTTAAAACAAACACTTATCTTGCCAAGTATGTAAAATATTGTAGTTTGAAACAATCACATCTTACTTAATTTTTTCAACCAGCTGTGAAGATTGTCTATTCGACTTTACTATTTATATTTTACTCTTCATATATTACATATACTAAAACCTGAATAAGTTATTTATTAGGGATGTAATGAAAATGATTCTTAAACATGATGTTAGAAGGACTCTTATACTTTCTCACTACCTTTTGAAAATATTGCCAAATACATTTATATACACTGGAGGTACTCCATGGTTTTTTTCCCCCCATCTGGGAAATTGGCACCTAAAAAAATCAACTGGGTACCATCTGGGTGAGCCACTCTAATAAGTGGTCTTTAATGATGGATTTTTCTCAAATTTATTTAATAGTAGTTTTGTTTCCTTTCATTTTGTTATATTTAAAGCATTCATTTATTTTGGAAGGTAATATCCAATTATTAATATTAAATATATAGTCATTAGAAACCTGTATAAAGCTTAGCATATTGGCTCAGAGGTCCAACTATTCTTGCTTTAGATTTTGTAATATCAGCTCTTATAGTTTGATATAAAAGTTCAGATATTGCTTTAATTTTCTACTTAATATTTAATAACTGTATGTGACCCTTTACTTGATATAATATTTAGGATATTGAGAAATATCTGAATTGACATTGCTGAAGACTTTAAACATGGTGAGAAAGCGGTGAAACAGTAATGAAATTTTGTTTAGCTAGTCTGGCAGTATGAGAACCAAAAAAAATCAAGGTGAATCTTTGAGCTCTGAAGCACAGAAACCCTGGGTTATGTTATTTTCTTCACATGTTATACGTATACATATCTCCATATACATGTTATATGGAGAGTTAAGGTGGGTAATGTTCACTACTTACTCTTGGCCACAACCTATGTGATAGAACCAGTTTGGGGCAAGAACTTGAGGGTAGAAGTACTTAAGTAAAAATATTTTTTATTTCTTTGAACTCATGAGATTCATAAGAGGGGAGGATAGGTTGAAATGATAAATATGGAATGTGATGACAGTAAAGTGTTTGGAGGCTATTACAGCAGAATTTATTCTCATGAGGAAAGGAGGTACAATCAAATGTCAATGAAAGGGTGCTCCATAGAGATGTGGGCGAGGTGGCCATGGTGATACAAGTCTGAGATCTACCACTTGGAGGCTTTTTACTCTAGAGCTTCCCTCTGTTATATGATAGCCATTAGTCGCTTGTAGCTATTTAAACTTAAATTAGTTAAAATTAACTGAAATTTGAAACTCAGTTCCTCAGTCATGTGAACCACATTTCAAATGCTTAATAGTTGCATGCCACCGATGGCTAGCAAACTGTACAGTGGACTTATGGAACTTTTGCTTCACAACAGAAAAGTCTGTGGGACAGTGCTGCTCTTCGGAATCTAGAGGTATTTAAATATACATTTAGAGAAGGAAATACTCAATTTAATAGAGTCGTCGAATTTGGTTTTTTTTTGTTTTTGTTGTTAAATGAAATAAAGAAATTGATTATCTTGTAAAACAAGAGCTCCAGATATAAGAAGCCTCAAGAGGTGATTAATTTAGTGATTTAGCAATGTCTATGATACGTGACCCCTATTTATCTTCACTTGACCACCCTCCAAGCTGGTTTCATCCTAAGATTGTTTCCCCCATAGTTATAATGTGGCTGCAACAGCACAAGGCAGAATTAAAAGATATCTTAATAATTCTTTATTCAGACTACCCATATACTATTTTGAATCTCTTTTTTGAGAAAACTTTAATTAGAATTTGTTTAACAGTGTGCAAGCTTTCCACTGTAGGCAAATAGGTGATATGGAGAGAAACCTGTTAGAACAGTTAATTGCTGTTTTTTATTCAAGAGGTTCGAATTAATGTCTCACATGTTTAGCTCTGCTATGCCCCATAGATGTAGAATATACCTAAGGTCCTGAGCAGTCATTACTGAATTTGAGTGGTGAGGCAAATTACTTCTGCAGCAAATAGCATTTTGAATAATCCATAAAAATCATTAAATTTCAAGGTTGGGAGGGAACTGATAGGTAGATAACCAGATCCAACACCTTTTTGGCAATAATATAAAAATCCTGCCACCCATAAAGATTAATTCATATTTCAAATAAGAAATTTGGTTATCCTTAAACGTATCCTTTTAAATAAGTTTAATCCCAACATTCATCTGATATAATTCTTAGGCTAAAAAGCTGGGTGCTAAGATAAGATGTCAAGCAAAATAAAACACATTATGAACTGTTTCAAGGAGTGTTTTTCTTTTTCTTTCTTTCTTTCTTTCTTTCCTCTCTTTTTTCCTCCCTCCCTCCCTTCCTTCCTTCCTTCCTTCCTTCTTTTCTTTTCTTTTTTCTGTTTTTTGAATATCAATCCCAGAAATACGGGTTAAAAATGGTATTAATGTACACAATGTTTTATTTAATGTCCCTCTATGAGTGAAAAACTTGCATATTTTAGCTTGGTCTTTTTTGTTTTAGCCAATGCAATTTCATAGCTGTGTTTTTCTGCCTGTTACAACAGAAAAGGTAAAGCATTTGCTGCAGATTATTTGCAGATGCCTCAAATTTACTCTGGAAAGTCTAATTTTCCATCAAATAATTTTAAAATTAGTCAGAGAGCTTCAAGAGTTGAAAGCAAATTCCTGATCAGTGTGGCTACTTAAGGAATTTAACAGATACTCGAGGGACTGTGTGGTGACCACAGTGACGTTGTAAGTGGGTTGGCTAAGTTTTATTTTTATCTCAGAGGGCGATGTGAACTCTAATGGAAAATAGTGGTAATTTCCTAGTTAGGTTTTTGGTAAAGATTAAAACACTATGCTCTATTTGTGTTGAGGTTTTACAAGACATGTAGAATTGTGTAAAGCAGGAATTAACCCTCATTCCTCGGAAGCCATCAGGATTAAACCTGTGTAAGAGAATGCACGCATCAGAGGGGCAGATGTAGAAATGGAATCTCAACATTGAGATCCCAGATAGAATCCAATTAACAAGACCAAGAAGCTTAGGCTTTCCTCATCAGTTAATTATGTTTTCTTCCTTTGTTTCAGTTACAATGTTTTAGATATGGATTTGATTAAATACTCCCATAGAAGTTTATGGGTACCTATTCTTTCAGATTCTAGTATTAAAATATGCCAGATTTACTTTAGTTGGATTTATCTTTATCAGAGATCTATTATTCATTTTAGATCAAGACAGGGGTTATCTGTCATCCAACGTAACTTGTTTTTAGGGTCGTTTTTCTGTACTTGGTAAGGTGTGGGTGTGTGTTTTTTTTTTTTTTTTTTTTTTCAGAGTTCTTCCAAATATTTCAAGGGGTCTTTATGACTTTTCACACAAAGAGTATCTAAATGCTTTTCAGGTGTTGCTGTGTGTAGCCATACGGGATGTTTAGCGTACCAAGGGGTGGCACGCGAGCAAGGGGTGAGTGGGAGCTGAAATCCAGCCTGCCCTCTGCTCCCAAAACTGTGCTCCCTGCATGGGATTTGTTAATTTGAACTAAGGTATGGGCATAGTATGGGCTCATATAAGTCCTGATACTTCTGTGTTATATGTAAAATACTTCCTTAACCCTCTCATAATTTGAGACTTGAATTGTCTCAACTTATCCTTTTATGCAATATCTTCATTTTTTATAGTGGTTAAATATATGTAACATAAAATTTACCATTTTTAAGTGTACAGTTTTGTGGCATTAAGTGCATTCTCATTGTTGTGTAACCATCACCACCTCCATCTCCAAAGCTTTTTATTTATCTTCCTCAACTGAAATTCTGTACCCATTAAACACTAACTCTCCATCCCCCTTTAAGCCCTGGCAACCACCTTTCTACTTTCTGCTTCTGTGAGTATGAGCACTCTAAGTACCTCTTATAAGTGGAATTATGTGATATTTGTCCTTTTGTGACTAGCTTATTTATTTAGCATAATGTCTTTAAGATTCATCCATATTGTTGCATGTGTCAGGACCTCCTTCCTTTTTAAGGCTGAATAATACTTCATTGTGTGTGTAATACTACATTTTGTTTATTCATCTGTTGACAGACACTTCGTTTGCTTCTACCTTTTGACTATTGTGAATATTGCTATGAACGAGGGTGTATAAATGTTCTTTGCTTTCAGTTCTTTTGGGTATAGACCCAGAAGTGTAATTGCTAGCTCATATGGTAATTCTAAATGTTTAATTTTTTTGAGGAACCGCCATACAGTTTTCGTAGTAGCTGCACCATTTTACCTTTTCACCAGCAATGCAGAAGGGTTTCAGTTTCTCCAAATCCTCACCAATATTTATTTTCTGTTTTGTTTTGTTTTTATTTGACAATAGCTATTCTAATGGATGTGAAGTGCCATCTCATTGTGGTTTTCATTTGTGTTTCCTAATAATTAGTGGTGTTTAGTAACTTTATGTGCTTGTTGGACATTTTTATATCTTCTTTGGAGAAATGTCTATTCATGTCCTTTGTCCAATTTTTAATTTGGGTTGTTTATTTTTTGTTGTTGAGTTTTGGAAATTACTTATATATTTTGGATATATGATATATTCTTATCAGATATATGATCTGCAAATATTTTCTCTATTCCAATGGGGTGCCTACAAACTAGGTTCTGATGCTGTTCTGCTATACATAAGAAGTTTGTGAACTCTTCTCAAAGGGGAAGAGAAAAAAAGGAAGTTTGTCTTGGGCAAGTTTGTTGCCCAGCTTGGTTGGTTAAACTTTTTCAACCTGCTTCCTCACCCGTTGAGTGGGAATGATAATAACCAATGCTGTGGGGCTTTGTGAGATGAAGTGAGATGAGGAGTGCATGGCCAGTAAGTTGCACAGGGGTCAGCCTCCTGTAAATGCTCGATAAGAGGGTGGTACTGATGAGGGCAGAAAATATCCTGTTATGGATTTGTTTGTTTAATTAATAAGGCTCTTTGTTGTCCCTGAGAAAAGATAGCAAGATATATTCTAGAAGGAAATTTAACAATTCATAAGTCTCTTGGTTTTTATTTGCTTCTGCTTTTTTTTTCTTTTTTCTGCTTTTAACTGCTACATGTTGCCTTAGCTGCAGGGTTGCTAACATTTGCTTCTTTTGCTTCCTCTTTGGTGTCAGTGTCAGTGATTTTCAAGCTCTTTACTTTTTTCACAGAGATTATCTTTATAACAAAATAATTCTTTATGAGTTTTTTTTGCACCTATCCACTCACTTAGTTCTTATATTTAAGGGTAGTCTCCCCTTTTTAAAGAGTTTACATGTGTATTTCTTTCACTGAACTCTTTCCTCATTAATTATTTGATATTTTTCTTGAAATATGTTTGAATAATACTCATAACCCTTGGTGTTGATCCTCACTAGTGAGAAGAGGGGACGTCCTGGCAGCATGGAGTGGTATCCGGCCCCTTGTTACAGATCCCAAGTCTGCAGATACTCAGTCCATCTCCCGAAATCATGTTGTTGACGTCAGTGAGAGTGGCCTTATCACTATAGCAGGTATGAGATATTACCTTGGTATTTGGATGTGCTTTACATACAAGCTTGACTTAAATTGTCCCACGAGGGTCTCTTTTAACTCTAATGAACAAGGATTTTCTTTGTATGATTCTGAATAAAGCTTTGCACATTGCTTTGCCACGTTTGCTATGAACAACAGGTGAATTTTGTTAATGAGTTGATAAATGGTTAATTATAAGAAAAATAAGGAGTGTCAACCTAATCAGTTCTCTGTCAATATCTTCGTAGGTGGGAAGTGGACAACATACCGATCTATGGCAGAAGATACCATAAATGCTGCTATCAAGACTCACAATTTGAAAGCAGGACCAAGTAGAACAGTTGGGCTTTTCCTTCAAGGGGGTAAAGATTGGAGCCCCACACTCTATATTAGGCTTGTCCAGGATTATGGACTTGAAAGTGAGGTGGGTGTGTATTGACACGTCACCTTCCTCTTAATCTCTCACTGTTGCCAGTGACAGAATTGGCCACCATGATGTGGCCTCCATGATTTAGAGTTTCCTTTCACTGGGTATGTTTCTGTCTGGAAAGTCAATTAGGAAAAAAGGATGGTCTTACTTTGCTTTAGTTTCCCCAAAGCAATGTACATTTTATTAAATGGTTTCTATAAAACCTGGAGTTTATTTGGTTTGTTCCTAGTATACAAGGCATCCCCAGTTCTTTCCATCTTAAGCATAAGGAATGTTGTTCTTCAGAAGTGATATTGGAGCAAAATGAAGCTGAAGCTTCATCAGTCATCCATACAGTGATTCATGTGTAATAGAGTTAGTGCTTGCCTAAGCATTCGAAGCCCAAGTGGTTTCTTCCCACAGAATCAAAATTGCTGATACTCTACAAGAGCTGTTAGTTATAGACTAAGAAAACTGACAAGATAAGCATGTACCTTTTTTGCTTTGTACCGAGGAGGTATTGATATTCTAAGTACCTGCCTAACGCAGATTTGTTTCTCTAGGTGGCACAGCATCTTGCCACCACCTATGGTGATAAGGCTTTCGAGGTGGCCAAAATGGCAAGTGTGACTGGCAAGAGATGGCCCATTGTTGGAGTGCGGCTTGTGTCAGAATTTCCATATATCGAGGCAGAGGTATGTGAATGGTCATGTGGGAATTTCTTCTCTGCCATGGGATACATTTCATCTGTTCATTTTTCATCTTCTTTAAAAATTATAGGTAGCTAAGTTTTAATGCACACGTGTCAGTGAAAACCTTGAGTGAAATGTCTTTCCCATGCAGATCCTTTCCTTTCCCTTACAAAATTTTAATCTTAATTCCAAAGTGTTGTTAATAGTGGTAATAATAACAATATAAAATAGGGATTTTTTTTTCTCCCTGTAGCTATTTCAAGTCTTGTTAATTCACAATTGTTTGTCCCTTTTGTGAATTTGTAGCTCTTTAAGTTTTACCACCCATGTCCTGCCAGATGATATACCTTGATGTGACAGTTTCTTAAAGATTTAAGTCTTGTTTCTTGTCAAACTTTCAAATTTTATGAAACCAGAGACCATGATTTGTGTTTATTTGTAATTCACAATGCCTTAAAATATTGGTGTTCAGTAAGCATTTACCTGTTGATTGAATTTGGGGTTTCTGTCAGCTGGTTAATGTAAGAGATGAGACCATGACTTTTTTATACTCGTCCTGCACCTGTTCAGCTGTGTAAATTAACATCCACGTTATGTATAAGCAAAGAGAGGTAAGTGATTACTGTGGACGGTTAATGAGAAGTGGTGCAGTTTGCATGGTTATGTCAGGTTCTATTCAGGAATAAAGCATTAACTCTCGTCCAGTTTATCCTATTTGCCAAACCTCCTTTGGCAGGCAGCTGGTGGACTTGTGTGATGCCACTATTTGTCTCATGCCTGCTGGAGAACCGGAGAGGAGAAAGAAAAATGTCACCTTTCCGAAGCATGAATTTATTTTTTTCAGTGAAACTTTATTTCCTCTTCTTAAAGAAAGGTCTGAACTAATAATATTTCTTTAATTTTAACCCAGGTGAAATATGGGATTAAGGAGTATGCCTGCACCGCGGTGGATATGATTTCTCGCCGCACGCGCCTGGCCTTTCTAAATGTCCAGGCAGCCGAGGAAGCCCTACCCAGGATTGTTGAGCTGATGGGCAGAGAACTGAATTGGGATGATTATAAGAAAGAGGTATTATATAGAAGTCTTTAAAACCACGGTTCCCATTACTAAATGTGAAATGGCTCGATCTATTAGCAGAGGGAAGCGTAGTTTTTAATGGTGACCTCGGATTTCTTGCCAATGTCTGCACGTGTGTGTGTGTTCAGTATTGTGAGACCTTAGGAAAATGGAAAGATATTCTTGTACCAAAATTTAGTTATTCTTGGAAAATCTCTTAAATAAAATGCTCTTAAATTTGTGGTCATAATTCCTGAAGAAGAAAGATAACAATGGTTGTGGGGTAGGACATTTTATGGTTTTTCATTGAAAACACTTGTAGAACATAGTCAGTGAAATTCACACGCCTGCTAATTTGCCTTTGGTAAGAAATAGTGGTTTCACTGCCTGACCACCAAGTGCTTATCATTTGTGTCATTTGAGATTTTTATATTTTTATCCAAATTTTAAAAAGAAAGCCAGGGATGCTCAGATGCCCACACATACATTTTTGTATAGACTTGGGCTTGTCATAAGAAGCAGAAGACCTTCATGTTTTTCAATTAACCCAAACTGTTGTGATATACAGAGGCATATGAAGCATTTTTGTGTATTTATTCATAAAATACATACTTTCTGTGCTCATTGGGATTAGTTCCTTTCCCCTTAGTCCATCTTGAACCCATTCCATTTGGGCTCTTTTGCCACTACTTTGCTGTATGAGCTCTGGTCATTCTCACCAGTAACCTCCATGTTGCTCAATATACTTGTCAACGCTCAGTCCTCATTTTATTTGACCAATGAGCAGCATTCAACATAATTGATTCCCTGCTCCTTCTTGAACTATATTTTTTTACTTTCTGGAATACCTCTCTTGGATCTCCTTTTATGACCCCCAAACTACTACTTCTATAGTCTTTTCCATGTCATAAATAGCTATTCTACCCTTTGGTTGCTGAGGCCAAAATATTAGTATCATACTTTATGCCTTCTCTCACACCCTATCTAAACCCACCAGCACATCTTAAATCATATCTGTCTTCAAATAATGGTTTGAATTCAACCCTTCCTTAACACATTCAACTGCTGTCACCTTGATTCAGACTACTAACATCTGTCATGTGGATTATTGTAATAGCTTGCCTCCCTTAAACTGGTGTCCCTTCTTTAACAGTTTTATTAAAATATGATCCAGATCGTTGGATACGTCAGTCTCAAATTGGAGGGGAGGCCTGGGGTAGAAATATAAATATGAGTTGATATTTAAGCTGTCAAACTGGATGAGATCAGGTAGCTAGTTAGTGTAGTTAGGTGATGAGAGTGGTCCCAAGACTGACCCCTGTAGCACACCAAAATTTAGAAATTGAGGAGGTAAGGAAGAATCCAGAAAAAAGAGAAAGTAATAGCTAGTGAAGTTGGAGTGGAATAGGAGTGATAAGACTCAAGAGGGAGTCGTGACCCATGAGATAAGGAAGAAAGTATGTCTTAGTCCCCTTGGACTGCTATAACAGAAATACCAGAGTGGGTGGCTTAAACAGCAAACGTTTACTTCTCAGTTCTGGAGGCTAGGAAGGCCAAGGTCAAGACACCAGTAGATTTGGGATCTGGAGGAGGCCTGCTTCCTGGTTCATAGACAGGATGTCTTCTTGCTGTGATCTCACATGGCATGAGTGAATGAACATTACTGAGCATCTATGTCACATGCTGAAGGTGCAGGGAAGCATTGGGCACGTGGCCTATCCTTAAAGCATTTTTGTTCTGGTGTAGACTACCAAAGAGTCGCCTGGGAAGTGTAGGGGAAAAGGGCAGATTTTGAGGCCTGATTTTGTTTTATTTTATTTTTATTTCAGGATATTATAAGGGCACAAACATTTTGAGGCTTGATTTTAGACTGAGAGTCTTTAGGGGCCCCATATTTAAAAAATTCTCCACTAGTAATTTTAATGTAATGTACTGTGGTGTACTGATTAGAAGTCACCATTCAAAAAGAGTTACTTACAGTAAAGGAAACAGGCTCACAGAGTAAGTCCCTGTCAGAGTTCATACAAGCAGTAAATTGTGGAGCAGGGATTGAACACCAGATATTCTGATCCCGGCACATGAGCCTTTCCCACCCTGCCCTGCTGCCTCTGTGTTAGCCACACTGGTTTATAGCTCTTCCAGGCTTGAGTTTTAGTCTGATCAGCTAAGGCTCTATACAGAGGCAGCACAAGAATGAATCTTACTCCTGTGCTATTGCCAATCATTTTTACCATATAGAAGTTTTGGGGATAATGTGTTCTTCTAAAAATTATGGTTGGAATGATTTGAATATGCAGGAACATATTTTGTGCTAGGAATTCAGGCTGTAGGAGGTAGGGAAAAGGATGAAAATTCTGTAAACTTGTTGGGTTTGGCCCTCCTGGGGAAGCTGGATTCAACTTCAGTTCAAATTTTATGAGCAGATTTATGTGCTCAGAAATACTCTCCCCTCCTCCTTAACAAAGTAACATAAATAAAAGACCTAAAGTTATTACTCAGTATCTGAGACACAGGAGTATTAATGAGAGCTGTGGACAGTCTAGAAAGAGCAAAGAAAAGGGAGAAAAAAGAATTAAAAGGTTAGAAAGTTGGACTTCTGAGAAAAGGTTAAAAGCATTGGGATTATTTAACCTGCAAAAGTGAAAGAGGAACGAGATGATAAATAACTCTCCGTGGATGAATTGTGGTTGTTTTTACCGGTCAATATTTAATGAGTGACTTGTATACTGAACATTGTGCCAGATATTTTAGGAGAATAATAAATAGCTCATAGTTTCAAGAATCTTGAAATTTAATCAGGGAGTTATAGCACGTATATATCTCAGAAATGTATGTATATTTCCCAAAATTTAGAGAAATATTTAGAGAAACTGTTATTCAAGATCAAAATCCTGCCAACTTGGAAGAACTGATGGAGGAAGAAGGCAGTGTCTGGGGGAGTTGGGGATTGATAGAGGACTTGGTAGGCATATTTAGAGAAAATGACATTGCCAAATTGTGTTCTACAGGGTAGAAATTAATGTACATGAAAAGCAACTACATGATCAAAAGAGTGTAGGAGTTCTGAGTTAAACAAATAAAACTGTTTTCTTTAGTGCAGATAATTTGGAACCTTTAAAATGATTATGTGTGTTTTCAATTTCCAAAAGGGAATTTATTTGGAGACAGACCCAACTCTCACTTTTTGGGAGGGCTGGGTGTGAAGGGGACTGTAATACTTAGGACATATTTTGGGAAATGCTGCCCTGCAGGATTTGGTAAGATAAATTTTATAACATTAAGGCAAAAGATACATTTTTCATTGAGAGACTGTAAAGAGAAGACATTTAAGTAGATTTAGAGAATCTCACAAAAAGAAAGTTTTTTTCAAAATTGATTCCAAATAAGGAGGGAAAAAGGGAGCAAGTGAAAAAATGGAGTGACTCTGGACAAAGCAAGCTGATAAACACCAGATTTAAAACAATTGAAAGACAAATGCTTAACAACGAAAGGAGATATATATCAGGAATAACATGGATATATATGAATATTATCCGGTGTTGTTTGAGCGTTGGGGAAAAAAATGCTAAGGGTACCAAAAATACCTTTTTTTTTTTTGAGACAGAGTCTCACTCTGTTGCCCAGGCTAGAGTGCCGTGGTGTCAGCCTAGCTCACAGCAACCTCAAACTCCTGGGCTCAAGCAATCCTCCTACCTCAGCCTCCTGGGTAGCTGGGACTACAGGTACTCACCACTGTGCCCGGCTAATTTTTTCTATTTTTTTTTTTAGTTGTTTGGCTAATTTCTTTCTATTTTTCGGTAGAGACAGGGTCTCGCTCTTGCTCAGGCTGGTCTCGAACTCCTGAGCTCAGGCAATCCTCCCGCCTTGGCCTCCCAGAGTACTAGGATTACAGGAGTGAACCACCGCTCCCGGCACAAAAATAACTTTTAAAAATTAAAAAAATTCAAGGCCTAACCTAGATTTTTGCTTAAGGTGACAAGCATCACATTCTTGAACGCTAGAGTGAAGGGAGAATTATTCAATTTACAGTTTAATACCAATGTGTTATTCCTTCTCTCTCTCTCTGGGTTCATGTGTGAAAATAATAAAATATAAATATTGGTAAGATGGAATAGATACTCAGATAGACTACTCTAAATAAGTTTTATGCTAGCCCAGAAAAATTATATCCCAGGATACTCAGAGAATTTGCTGCTGGGATTGTTTACCTACTGTTGATCTTTAAAAATACATAGCCAATAGGAAAGGGACCAGAAGACAGAGTCAGGCAAATGTAGTACCAAATTTCAAAAAGAAGAGGAAAGAAAAATAGAGTTTCCAACCCAGATACCAATGGGTTTGGCATTGATCCTGGGTGGTTTTCTAGATTATTGTATTTTAAGTTTATTTTATCAGCATCTAGCAAGAAGTAGTGGTCACTAGTAAGGAATCACTCACATAAAATCATTTTATATATCTCATTTTCTTTTTACATAGAGCAAAGAGATTGTTAGATCAGGGAAACGTTATAGACATAATGTATTAGATTCCATAAAGCATTTTATAAAGCCCCATGTGGTATCTTTGTAAAATTGGTAGATTTGTGACCAGTTAAATAGCCAGTGTTGGGCTCAGAAGAGGTCTCTGGTAGCAGGTCATAAGCAGTCTGTCCTTGGTCTTGACCTAGTCTACCTTGGTTCAAATGATTAGATTACAGTGTTGACGGCATGTGTCTTTGGTGTACCAGTAACAAGAAACTGGAGGGAGAGTGAATGTTTGATGAAATGAAACAATGGGTGAAATTTCATTAGGTATAATTTAATAGAGATAAATGGCAAACCTTACATTAGATAGAAAAACAACTCCATCCATTCAAGATAGATTTGACAAGGCTTAACAGTAACATATGTGAAAAAGAAATATGGTTTTAGTTAACTGTGAATGCATAGCCATTAACAGTGGTTCATGGCTGCCCCAAAATCCAATTGCAATCTTAAACTGCATTAATACAAATTATATATCTAGATTGATGAAGCTGATAGTTACTGCTTTGTAGGTACTTGCCAGATCTCTGTTGAAGTATTGTGTTTTGTTCTGATAATTGTATTATGTGACAGACCAGTTGTGGTCTGGAAGAAATTATCTGGCATGGTATAGGGATTCAAAATCATGTCTCATGCAGAAGAGTAGTTCTAGACTGAAAAGAAAACTCTAAAAAGGAAAGCGCATGATACTATCTTTAAATACTTGTTAAGCTGTGATACCGGAAAAATGAAAAAACATTATGTGTGTTCTACTGTAGGAAAGTTTTGCCCATCAGAAACAAATCGGATGAATTGTAAGGAGGTGGATTTAATCTCAACATAAACTTTCTAACAATGGGAGCCATCCCTTTGTGGGCTACCTTCACTGGTATTAAGTTACCTTTCTATTGCTAGAGTTATTTAGACAGAGTCTTCATGCTTCCATTTCTGGAGTGTTTCAAAAGAAATGTTGGGTTAGGAAAGTATATTGTTACATTTAGGGAGAAATCTCTTCCACCTTCGAAATTCTATGATTCCTTGCTTGATGGAGTATGGATAAATTACACAGGCAGTGAAGGCACATGAATTGAGGTCTATTGTTGTTGGAGGGCAGCATCAGAGACGGCATTGCCAAGGAGATGAATTTTGAACCAGTTTTGTTGAAAATGGCTGGACAAAATTGGTGGAAAAGGAAAATAATTTTATTTATGACAACTGGTAAATTTTCTTGTATGAAGAGAGAATTTCGTCAGCGAGGAATGCCCTTGGAGATGGAGACTTCACAGACAAGTTTTATGTATATTATATATCATATATACATGCATGCGTATCTTTTAGTTTATTTTTTAAGCTGAGAGAATTAATTAGTGCTGATAAGTTTCTATTTTGCTATTTAAGAACATTAAGGAAGAACATTTTTATTATCTATTTCCTAAGAGGAAGGAAAATAAGAAAAGAATAATCTCAAAAAAAGTTTGTCTTCTGCAGAAAATAGAGTCAGAAGTCTTATCACTGACATAACTGAGGACATAAAAACATATTTCTTGCAAGTGTACGTGCCATTGTTTTATTTTCCTCATTTTACTTCACATTGACACTCTTCTTCAGAACAGAATTTGGGAACCATTGAGTTAGTAGGATCATTTGGTGGGACGTTGGGGAATTTAAGGCGTGTATTCGTCAGTTTTTGCTAGGTTATACTGACTATATAATAGGCAATTTCAAAATCTCAGTGGTTTATCATAGCAAACATTTATTTTTCACTTATATTACATGAAACCTGCATGCTAGCTGCTGTGGCTTTTCTCTGTTCCAGGTTGGCTTCAGGTCTCATCTGAGACATGCCCTTCTTATGGCATAGGAATGAGAAAGGCTAAGCAAAACCATAAAGTTACTTTAAAAAAATTTTTTTTAAAGCTTTTTTATTTGTACAAATTTATGGGGTACATGAGAAATTTTGTTACCTATGTATAATGCATGGTGATCTAGTTAGGGTATTCAGGTGTTCATCACCTGAGTATAATACACTTTTGTTGAACATAGTCATCCTACTCTGCTATCAAACATTGAATTTATTTCTTCTATCTTACTGTGTGTCTGTGCCCTTTAACCCACTTCTCTTCCTCCTCCCCCTCTTCCCCACTCATCTTCCCAGGCTCTTTTACCTATTTTTCTACTTTCTACCTCCATGTGTTCAAATTTTTTAGCTCCCACATGTAAGTGAGAACATGCGTTGTCTTTTTGTGTCTTTTAATGCATTTACACAAAAGTGGCATGTATCATACCCATTCATATTCCATTGGCCAAACTAGGTCACATGGCCAGCTCACATCAGTAAGGTTGAGAAGTGTACGTACAGGGGAGAACTGTGTGTGGTGGTGGCGGGGGGTGGGAGGTAAGAGAGATTTGTGAACAATGTACAATAGAGTCATTTTGGAGGTTATTAGATGGGAGGGTGACATGATGAAAACTAAGTTTTTGCAGCAATAGTTAGCATCAGTTGAGGCTGCGACAATGAAAACAGGAAGAGTAACTATTGAGGATAGCTTATTTCTTCCATGACTCTGTAACTTCCACCTAATTATCAGAACCCCAGTAGCAAAATTTCGGCATAGCTAATTTCATGAGATCTGCCTTGGCACTTCATGTCACATTACAGCAGTTGCTCAAGTCCTAGAAACCTTCACCTTTAATTGCTTTTTTGTCACCAAACTATAAGAATTTGGTCCTGTAGATTTTGCTGGTCAACTCTGTATAGAAATACTCATAGTAAAAAGAAATAAAATATCAAAACATGCAACAAAATGAATGAATCTCAGGATCATTATGCTATGTGAAAGCAGTCAAACACAAGACTACATACTATATGAAATCTTTTGTATGAAATTCCAGGAAAGAAAAGCTCTGGTGACAGGAAGCAGATCAATGGTTGCCTGGGGCTAGAGGTCAGGAGAAAAGATCAACTTCAAATAGACATGAGGAAAGTTTTAGCAGGATGGACATGTTCTAGATTTTGATTGTGGTACAGTGTACATTTTATTGAATGTAAATTGTACTTCAGTAAACCGGGAATTGTGCTGATTGGATATGTGAGTATCAGCTTCTTCTTTTGAAGACCAAAAGGAAAAAAAGAACAAAAAAATCAGTAATTCTTTCTATAAGTCTTTGAACTTTGTGTGTGTCTCTGTTTTAGGAAGAACTTGAAACAGCCAAGAAGTTTCTGTATTATGAAATGGGCTATAAATCTCGATCAGAACAGTTAACAGATCGCTCTGAAATTAGCCTACTGCCTTCAGACATTGACAGGTACTTCTTACAAGTTTCTTTCTTTTTTTTTTCTCTTACCTATGTAAGTATATTTTAACATTATTCAATGTTGTGTTCCAGGTACAAGAAGAGATTTCATAAGTTTGATGCAGACCAAAAAGGCTTTATTACCATTGTTGATGTTCAGCGTGTATTAGAGGTAGTTTTCTTTGGTTCAATATCAGTCTCTGATAGTAGAATAATATAAAGATGATATTGGATATTTTTCTCATCTAATGCTTTCTACAAGTAATATTTTGTTGTCATTTTTGAAAATTTGTTAACATTAGTAAAAAGATATGCATAATTTTTAATTAAACCTCATTGCTCTGTGCTTTTACTTAGAGTATCAATGTCCAAATGGATGAAAATACACTACATGAAATTCTGAATGAAGTAGATTTGAACAAAAATGGACAGGTTGAACTGAATGAATTTTTGCAGGTGAGTTGTAGTGAAAGGAAACATATATTTGCTTTTATCTTTTGGTTGTCGTGGTCATAAATGGATGTTCAAGAATGGATTTTTAAGTCCACACAATTGTCACTTTGTTCTGAAAAAGGAGAAAGCTTGAAGCCAACAAAAGTTGATATGTCTGCCCTCAAGGATAAGGCTCTACTTTGGTGTGTGTTTTTTTCTTACTTTTTATAAGAAGTGTTCTGTTACGTTGGTTAATTGACATTAAAGCCAAGTTATTTATGGCTTAAAGGTTGAATACGAAGCATGCTTTTTAAAGAAGTATGCCATGAAATAACACTGCTGGACTTTTCTCTGCCTGCTTCAAAAGAGGCAACACAGTATTTCCAATGTGGAAAGTAATTTTTTTATGGAGGAAGTTTAAAAAATCATAGTTGTATTCATTTAAGAATCATATTCATTTGAGAACATAATTATTAGATTCGTATGTTATAAACAACCAGAAAAACAAAAAGAAGGAAAACTGTACTCTGGGGTCAAGACCATATAATTCAAATATTTCCATTTTCAATTTCAACTTATTCAAGGCTCAATTGTTTAATCTTTGTAGCCATGAAGAAAATAAATTTTGTTACTTTAACTTCAAACTAGATGCTACACATCATTCCTTAAAAGTTCCTTAAAAGAAAGAAATTCAATAAATCCCTATATTATTTGTAGCTGTCCATATGGCTCTGATCATATGAAGAATGTATTGGTTTCCAAGCAGCCAGGTTTTTTTCTGTAGCGCTTCTTGGGCAGGTATTTCAAATGAATGCCAGGTCTTGCTTGCACCATGGCAATGATGAATGCTGAACATGAAATAAATTAATGCTAGGGATTTTGGTCAATGTCAGCCCTTTCTTCACTGTGTCAAGTTAAACAAACAAGATCAAGGCAAAGGAAATGGTAATTGTCTCTCTGGAGATGAGCTGCAGATAAGAGCATTGTTGAATCTAAATGCAGAAAATTTTCACAGGTTGTGTCCAGCATTACAAAAAAGAATGTTTAGTTCTTTAGCTTACTGTTTAACTAAATGCACATTTTAAATTGAATTTAAAATTTGTGCTTGGGAATTGAACACCATTT
>NW_012140191.1:2781494-2786494 GCF_000956105.1 Propithecus coquereli
ATTTTTACATGGAATTAAAGAGCCAATATTTGAAGTTGCTAAAAAAAAAAAAAAAAAATGCCCTGAGCACATTAAGGGACAAAAAATGATGCATTAAGATTTGCTTTTAAAGGCAGGCTGATTTGCTAGATAGATGTGACTTTTGCAGCAGTGGTGAAATACCTGCTCCTTCCCCTCTTTTTGAAATGTGTAAAAAGTGTACTGTTCTTATTTGAGTTGTAGTACTTGTGATGGTTTTTGATGAAGCACTTAATTACCTGCGTCCACTGTAATGGTAACCATTAAAATGCTATGAAGAAGGAAGTAAGCTGTCCTGTCTTCTGAATCTGTTGTGTATTTTCTCTTTAAGCTGATGAGTGCTATTCAGAAAGGAAGGGTGTCTGGAAGCCGGCTTGCTATACTAATGAAAACTGCAGAAGAGAACCTTGATAGAAGAGTTCCAATTCCAGTGGACCGTAGTTGTGGAGGATTGTGAGTCTGAGCAGTAAATCCACAGCCAACAAACATAGGAACAACAAATCACCATGTAACAACCAGAGATGACTTAAACCACTCTAAAATAGTGAATATGAATAGCTGCCTTTTTTAACACTGGAAAACATTCCAAACCTTTAGGATGTTGGTGTATTTGCCAACTTTATATGCTGATATTTTATCTGTATTTGTCATTCAATCTCGCTTCTAAATAGTGTATTTTATCCTTTTTCCTCATTTTCAATGCACATTGATTTAACATTTTACATGGATTTTGTGACCTGTTAGACTTGACATGCTCTTCTTTTTAATTATTCATTTATTCTAAATCAATTCTAAAGGCAGAATATTTTGGCAACAATTGAAAAAAGAAGCTACAGAAATTTTGTGACATGCACAAAGCTCTGGAGATTAAGCTTATAGATGGCATTTATTAAAGAGAGTGACCTATTGAAATGATACAGTGTTTCTGGAGACTTTTCAGCCCCTTCTTCCTCCAGCTTGTCTATCTTCCTCATCCGAACAATATTGCACAATTTTATATCTAGAGCATGACTGGCAAACTGGAGAGAGAAGAAGAAGTTTAGGTCTGGTTACAGGAGCAAGTCTCAAAAAGAAACTCTGAAAGCTTCCAGAATCACAGGTATAAGATAAGGATAGCATTGACATTTGCTGGAAGTTACAGTGATAGTTTCATCTCAGCAGTTCATTTTTTTCCTCAGTCACTGCTGGTTTTCTTTGACTGTCATTGTTGCCAGGAAGATCCCTACTTTTCTTACTTTAAAACCAGCATTGAAGTGGCAAGTTGGATGTAATGGGATGAGACCAAATTTCTCCAGTCTTTACAGTAATAATACATTTAAGGGTTAAGAACATGTGTTTGTATATCTACGTATGTTAACACAAGTTTCGATCCCCAAATCCGAAATGTTAGAGCTTGCAGTGGTGTCAAACCTGGCCTATCACTTTTTTGGGGTATTTGCAAATGTAGTAAAAGAGGATAGAATAGACTTCAGTTAACTTTAATAATAATTGTATGCAAAATAAGACAGTTCAGTATCCAAGGTCGTTGTGATTGTTTAAAGCCTTTCCCCTCCTGTTATTCAATGGAAATATTCTCAGTCAACCAGAAATAAAAATGAAAGAATTACTTCCTCTGCCCCAAAAAAACACCCCAAAAGCAAAAATCAGTGTGCATTGAATTTAGCAAGTAATGTGTGGAATTTAAAAAGCCAGTTCGGGATGCTTTTGCATTTCAACTAGTCATCTGAGTATTTAATAATTGTGCTTCCTCTTGTGAAGCTGACTTACTCACTTTTTTTGTTTTTTAAGATCAGGGTCTGTAACGTAATAGGAAATGTAACACTTTATTTCACGGCAGGTTTTTATTGCACAGACTTGAAGTCTTAGTTTTTTAAACTGGTACATAAAACACTTTTGTGCTGTTATCTCTATTTATGTCAACATCGTAGAATATCTTTATGCCTTATTCAAGTGAGTTATGAGCCTGTATGTCACAATATAAACACTGGAGTTTCACTCACCTAAGCCCCCACCCACCACCTCTGAGACAAACAGAAACCACAGGGAAAGATGGAATCTTAACTCATTTTGTTTTTAAATGAAGTTTAGATACTTGCCACTTCCTAAAGGAAAACCTAAAAAGAGCAAGTGATGCTCCCAGGTGTCACTGTGAACTTTTTTCTTTCAAAGTGTGAATTTTTACACTGGCTTTTTTTTTTTTTTTTTACATAAATGTGGCTTTGCAATTTAGTGTTTTTCTATCAAGACAATGAATTTCACTGTTTAGAACCCGATGACACTCAATAGGTAGATGAATTGTCCTTTAAGACATCCTAGATGATATACCACAATATTGTATATTTGTGCTCTCTCTTTCTTTCTCTCTTTCTAGTTAGATCAAGATAACGATGACTTGTATCCTCCCTGGTTCAGTTACAGTAGGGAACGGGCTTAGAATGTGACTGGCCCGGGCAGATCTGTGTTTGTTAAACAGGCCTTGTTTGTGCACGCTTTGCTATGAGTGAAGTTCTTTGAAGGACAAAGAGAAGCACACTTTCCTTCTTTTGAGCATATCTGCTTTTGCTTAAAATCTGCTAAATTCTAAAACATGCAGTCCTTCACCAATCCTGGAGACCCATTTGGAATAAACTGGTTTCAAGGCATTACTGTGAATAAAGCACCCCAGCATTTTTTTTATAAGTTCTTAATTAAACCTGACAGCTACTGTACTTGATTTCAGAAAGGGGCGGGGTGAGAGAAATAGAGGAATAAGCCCCTTCAAAACTCTTTCCAAGCACAAAAGAATTTTTTTCCTTTTTATATAAACTTGATATTAGTTGTTTCTGTTGGAGTGGGGGTGGGTGTTGCGAAGATTGCCGTTTATCATCAAATGATTTATTTCAAGAACCTTTAAGGGGATTCAGGTGAAGGAACCCCCATCTGTGCTGGAGAGTTGAATGCTACCTTAAATAGCCCCCACCATGGTCATAACAATGTTGATGATGCTGGATTATTTGTTAAGCCAAGGTTATCTGCCTCTTATCCATCACGCTGTTGGCGATATTCTTGCTTTCAATCAATTTATACTGAGTGTAACTTTAGAATTTCTGCTATTAAATGCATGCTCCCTATTCTGCTTTGGTTTCTGGCTTTGTTTTGTCTGTTTCAAAATACGTAGCTTTCTCTTTAGTACAACAAAAATTTCATTATGACTTTTACCAAATATATTGTAAGAGTCATTATTGATTTTGTTTTTTTTTCTTTTTTATGTATCTGTAATGATTTTTGGCGTATGAATGTAATGTTGAAGTCAATGATGCTATAACTTGCACTGTTTTGCATTATGTCAACCTTTTTTAGGGCGTAAAAAAACCCTACTATGTTTTTAAAGAATATCAAATATAAGCCCAGTGCTGGAGTGGATATACACACTGCATGTTTTCATATGTGACACTTTTATGTTTTGTGTTGGGTTATTGTTCTAGATTGGACTGTTAAATACTGTGTTTGAGGCTGGGTTGTCATTTTTATAACTGTCTTGGTGTTTTATCGCCATTATTTATTACTTTTGATATACAGAATGAGCTGCATGCATTTATAGAGCAATAAGAGGATGTATTTAATGTGCCTTGTTTTTAACTGAATAAGAACTGGAAGCATGAATCAATAAAACTGATTAAAATGGTCCATTTGCTGGCATTTTGATGTTACTTGCAGTCAGACAAATAACTTTGATTACTGTTGAAGTTTAAAAAAAGTTTGAAAATATTTTCACAAACTATGTTTATAATGACACAAAAGTGAAATATCTACATAGACAGATGTAATTTTATGAGACTGCTGGAGTTATTTGTATTAATTTGTTGCTGTAGCCTTTAGGGCATGACTTCTGTATTTGTGCAATCCTATTCTAAAATTACATTCATCCTGTTACAACTCAGTTGAATTCCTTTTTTCCTTTCTTTTTTTTTTTTAATTTTATTTTTTTATCAACCAGAGCCTTTCAGCTTAAGCGTCCCCAGGCACTCTGATGAATTTTATCATAACTAAAATCAATAGAAATGAATGGGAAAGATTACATAATCCATTTTGATCATCTTACATGTCAAGTTAGTGCAGTGTTGCCAAGTGTTGATAAATGCTCTGACAGAAAAAAATGCTATGTATTTTCATTGTCAGTAAATCAGTAAAGCTGTTATCAGTTTTAACACAAATTTTATAATGCCCATGTTATTTTATAGGTTTTAATTTACGCGTGTATGTGGAGTATATTCTCCATTTGTGGTTTAGATGTGCCGCCTCCTGGTTCTGCATGCTCAAAGGCATGTGTGAGCTTCTGATGGTTCTTTAAAATTGTATAGAATACCCCAGCAATGGCTTCCAGTTACACTTGGAACAATGAACTAACTGTTCAGTGCCTGGAAAAAATACATAGCAGCTTAAAATGTCCTTTATCAAGCTAGCTTATCAAATTTGATAGCACTTACAAATTTGTCAAAATATTGCCTCCAATTTTTAAATGTACAAAATTTATGGTCATCAACAAAAAAGGGAAATATGATACTAGCACATCAATATTTTGCAATCTTTGTCAGCATTGCATTATCACTGTTGTCAGATTTCACCTGATGACATTTGACTTATGAAAGAAGGAAACAGCAAAAATTTTAAATTGATGTGACACACTCATAATGAAAAAATTTTGTATAGGAGGCAGAAATGATGAGCGTTTTGTTGCATGTACTTTGTATTTTAGGTCTCTAATGAGCTACCTAACTTGGGAAATACAGGCACAGAATCCGGTGTATGTGAGCCTTGATGCTACCAGAGATAGTCCTGCACAGAAGGTACTGGGCCCTTTACAAAAATCAATAGATATCTTTATATTTTGTTAAAGACCTGGTCCAGAACAAT
The DNA here is from genome assembly GCF_000956105.1 of Propithecus coquereli. Lineage (NCBI taxonomy): Eukaryota > Metazoa > Chordata > Mammalia > Primates > Indriidae > Propithecus > Propithecus coquereli. The sequence goes on from NW_012140191.1 coordinate 2,786,406, forward strand.
AACATTCATGTGATCTAAGCAAAGTATTGTTTGAGCAGAATTATCAGGACCAAATTTGTTCTCTATATTTGGCATTAAATTGCATTGCT
>NW_012140191.1:2791494-2808885 GCF_000956105.1 Propithecus coquereli
AAAAAAGTAGCCTAGAATTAATATTAAAACACCTTCTTGTGGACTGTTTCTTATAAATCAAAGCAAGTAATTGAATATATGGCACTCTGGAAAAAATGAAATATTTGAAAGGCTGTTCACAATGCAGCATATGTTTTGTTATTGAAACTCCTGTAAACCAATAACAAAGTAGACAAATTATGTTTGACACTATGCTTTAAGAGTTTAACATTTGATTTGCAAAATCTCAGTAGGCTACTCTTCCACATGGAAATATTTTTCTAATTTTGTGTTTATTTTACTAAAACGTCTGAGATGCTCACTTTTATTTTATCTATTTTTATTAAAAATAGAAAAATTTGAAAAGCCTGTTGTTGCTGTTGGGCATATCAAAAATGTCAGAGCAATCTTTGATCACCGATTAGAGTATTTTTTTTAAGATGTTAGTTATGGCTTTTGTAGCATGACAAAGTACTTTTTATTAATCTAAGCACAATAAAAATAATAATAAAAAAGCCCCTACCTTACTCTTACCTCCGCCTTCCCCCACCTGCCATTATTATTGTTGTTGTTGTTTTTTAATCATAAAACAATTCTAGGCAGCAAGAGTAGTATGTTGCTTGGGCTAAGGCTGGGCTGTTAGCTAAATTAAGCCATTGTGACTCAAAATCCTCCTTTAATAAGGTTCATGCTGTCTACAACTTCATCATTTTCTGCTGAATGATAATTACTTTATTCAATCATGTTCAAGGTTTTAGTGAAAGCTAGCATTGATTGATTAACTTCAATTACCATGCTTACATTTGCATAGATAAAAACTGCTTTTCAATTTGTGAGTGGCACGCCAGTGGAAACCCTGCGCTGATATTTGCATTTCAATGTGAACAGTGAAGAATAAAGGTGGAAGAGAGGTCTGATCAGTGCTAAGCCCTTTCTGCTTCAGTGCTTAAGCATTTTTCCATAAACACTCTTGTTATGATGTTAGTTTGTTCAAACCACTCTGAGGTAACTGATGGAGGCTCCTGTTTACAAGCTTTCGTGACAATTGAACAGTATGGATTAAGGGGAAAGGACTCCCATAGTCGCTTGCAGGCCAGCCACCAAGTTAAAGAAGAATGAAATCTCTTCCTATAGCCTGTCACAGCAACTCCTAAATGCTGGTTGCCTTTGAAGATCAACCTCTCTGCTACTGATTGGCCCAAACCTAGTCTGACCTTACAACACCTAGTGCTTTTTTCCTTGAGCAGTCGGCTTGTCTAGGACCAAGTGTTGAGCTTTCATCAGTCTGATTTTCTGTTCGAACCCAAGAAAGGGTCCAAAGTGAAATGAGTAAGTTCTTTTCATTCTTACCAAGTAAGCCCCATCACAAATATTTACTTATACTAGATTCAGTGGTCGTTATCACTGTGTATAGTTGAGTAACCTGATTTTTGGCATGTGTATAAGGCAATGCCTGCCCTGTTTTCTGTACCCATTTGTGGTTCAGAAATACAGAGATTTGGTCTTTGCCTTTTCTGCATCTGACTGTTTAATCAGGGCCACATTATTCTTTGACCAACCCTGGGAAGTTCAATCCTTAGAAAATCACAAAAGCTCTTAACCAGAGAGCTATTTCTCAAATCAATTAGAGCCTCTATTTTTTTTCTTCAAGATAGGCAACTAAGTGGAACACCTTGTCAATATAAAGCTCAATAACTTTTTAGGATGTTAATATTTTGATTCCAAACAGCTTTGACACCTAGTGGCACTCAAGTCTTTTTGTTGTGGTATCTTTGAAAATGAAAACTTCTACAACCTCTAGGATGTTTCTACTTGGAGACCAGATAGATTTCCCTGAAAGAATAACTTCAATCTTTAGATCTTCAGGACAAGTAAGCAATGCCATTAAAAATGCACCATCAGATCCAACTGCAGACTTTACATGGACATCCAGACTTCCATTAAGTAAACTTTAAAATGCATAGGGAATTGCTTATACCACTTAAAATCGATACACTAATGCATGTATTGTTTCTATGATGAAGATTAAAATCTTTGAGAGGCCAAATTACCTGTAGTTTTTCAAAAGTTTTCATTTTGCCAAATAAAATAATTATCTGGAAGCTCCAGATAATTAATTTTTGAAAAATATTTTTGTAATTTTTGAAAAATATTTAATGATAAGAATGAAATATTATCTTTTTCCCAAATCTTACTTATTGTTACTTTCACTCTAATCTGGTGCTGTAAAACAATTATTTTTTTAATTAAATTAATATATCCATTGTAATACCACACCAGTCTCCTATCCCCAAGCTTGAAATACTGAGAAGTACTATTGTGTGCTGCATCATTGAAGATGAGTCCTGTCCATTTGATAGGGGCCCCAGTCCCAACCTAAAATTTAATGCTACACAGATTGTCAGCTGTGTTTCCCCATGTATGGAACTCAGAATCATTGCCATTAATGTTTAATGGCTTATAATATCCAGAGGAAGCCAGGCTCCTGAGATAGTAACTTCTGCCAAACGTGTGAATGTTGCCTATTAGTCCTGGAAATATTAAATGGATGAATGGATAAGTCGGTGTTGAATGGGTAAGTCTAGTTGGTGATTTCTTAATAGATATGTCAATTAATAAATTTTTGAGATCAAATTTCCTCATTAAAGAAGTTCCTTAGAATACAAAGGGAACCAAGCAGAGAATAACAAAGCAATATTTGGATTGGCATTTGTGACAAGCAAGGGATTTTGTATTTCAACTCAAGTTGCTTTGTTGGGAAATGAGGAGAGAGATAGTGACATAGGAATGAAACTTGCTTGCTTCACTAAGGAAAGAAGTTATGTTAAAAAGACAAATTGGAGAAAAATCTAAGACTTGTAAATATAGTGATAAAGAGTGTCCATCAATTTAAACGGTTTGGCCCAAGGTATTATCCACCAAAATGTATAGAAGTTTCTTTGTAGTCAGTTTTTTAACTGACATGTGAAAGAATGCTGTTTTGAAAAGTTAATTTTAGTTGGGTTGGATAATTAAGTGTAGAAAAATGAAGCAGCCTTAGAAGTCAGTGGATTGTGTTGTCAAATCAGCACAGGACACATATAGACATAATAAAAGGCAAAGAAAAACCATTCTGTAAGAATTAAAATGGGTAAAATGAATCAATAATAATAATTTTCAAAAACCTTGAAAACTCCATCTTAGTAGATGAGAGTGAGCAAATCAAAGACCCAGTTGTCAAATGTTTGTGGGTTAAACAAATATGTATAAAAATGGATTTGAGGAAATAGTGCTAAAAATAATGAGTAAATAATCTAGGATTGACTATATATATTATTTTCATTCTGTAGATAATATTCAGTAATTTGCCCTGTAAGGAACGAGCCATTTGCCATTTTCTTTAAATGGGTGATCTTTTACCATCTGCAATTTGAAAAGCATATGATTTTAAATTAGGTGTGCCTCAGCACTTCCAAGAGGGAGCACCTCTTCCTGTCTGGTCTGGGTTTGTGATCTTGGTCAGCTCTTCATCCCCAGTCCATTCTCAGTGCCTAAAGGACTCAAACTTCTGTCCCATAAAACACTTCACTTGCGTGAAGCCAGCCAGGTAGTCTCATGTGTGATCCTGTGACCACTCCAGAGCTAACTGACTGATGTTTTCCAGTGCTGACAGTCGGAGGCATGAATTCCAATGTGTTTGGACACCCACTGTCTAAAGGTTGACACCGCTTTCTGGGAATTTGAGATTGGGATTCACTGAAATCTTTTTCATTCTGTCTTTCTCTTCGATTGTTCAGGTGTATTCTTCCTTGTTTATCAGTCAACTTATTCTTCCCTTGTTTCTATTTTCTTCTATCGAGTACCCCTTTCTCTTCAGAAAATTATTCTCTTTATCTGGCTAATCTTGGATAATAGGAACCAGCTACATTAGTACAGAGCAATTTTTCTTTCTATAGGGCCACAAGTTAAAAAAAAAAAGTATATCAAAGCCAGATATTTCCAGTCCTCTTTCAAACCCTTCAAATTTTACATGATTATTTGAAGGCAGAGATACTGCATTTAGAGGCAAGTATTTTAAAGATTCTAGAGAAACTTTTCAGAATTGAAACAAATTAAAGTTTAAAAAAAAATCTGGGTGATAGTTTAGCAATGGATGTAACACCTGTAAACTGTTAAATATATGGATGAATTAAGTAGTCACTATAGATTGAAATCATCCTAGAAATGCCCCTGAATTCAAAGTCCAGTTATGTGGAAATGGAATAAAAATTCTTAACATCTACACTTACTGACATCTACCAAAAGAAACAACAGAGAAGTGAAACACCTTAGATGAAACTTCAGAAATGTTTGTTAAAATTTTTCTAGTTTTTCACAATCACTCAAATAAAAACACTGTGATCACTTAAAATGAATGGAAACAGTTCATTACCAGCTCTGCTTTCCATCCCTTAACCTCATACTTTGATTTTTTTTCTTTGCTGAAATGTTTATTCAATTCTTTTGCCCATTTTTAAATTTTTTGACAAATTATAATCACATATAGTTATGGTGTACATAGTGATGTTATGATATACGGTGCGGAATGATCGAATCAAGCGAATTAACATATCTATCACGTTAAATATTTATTCCTTCTAACTGCAACTTTGCACCCTTTGAGTAACGTCTTCCCTACCCACCAGTCTCTGGTAACCACCATCTACGCTCTGCTTCTATGAGTTCGATTGTTTTAAATTTCACACATAAACTTTGAGGGGAAGTAAGGTCAAATAGATCTCAAAACAATTGCTCAGAGGTTGAGAAATAGGGTCAAAGTTGACAGGACAGTGGAGTCTTGTTTCTGCCAAATTTATGACTATCAAGGTATTAAATGAAAAAATTCAGAGCTAGGAAATCTGATTTCTGTGTCTTTCTTGGCATTACATTTCTGTGCCCTCCACGCCAGCAGCCTCACTTTCCATGAAATCATGAGAATGTTGGAAAGTTAACATTGGAGTTATCTGATTGTTCTTGATATCTCTGTTTTGTCATCTAGTAGAAAAATCCCTAGTTTCTTCAACTGTAGCACGGAAAGGTCATTTCCTGGGTTTGTTGCTTGCTTCTCAGAGTCACTGCTATGATTATCGGATATTTTAAAGTAATTTTTCCCTGATAATTTTAGCAACTTTGCTATGAAGAAAACATACTTTTTTTGTTCATTTACCCAGCATTAAAATCATCATTTTCCTTTTATCCTTGGAAAAATGTAATCTTTTAAGAAAGAAATCCAAAAACCACAGGATAGTCAAATGATGGAATTTTCATGGCAGTGCCAGAAAAAAAATTCCTCCTTCTGTCCATATACCAGATCATTTTTTAAAAATGACATTCAAATGACAATCACATGGCACTGTCTTTGCTGGAGTTGCTATGCACGATGGTGCTAAACTCTGTATTATAATATAGGGTGCAGATGGCACCTACAGTGCATTTATGTAGAGATTTTGTCCACCCCTCCAAAAAGATATATTTACTTACAATGACTCAAAACAGATGGATAGACAAATCTGTCTTCGATATTTAATACTAATATATTAATGTGCAAATGACTTATAACAATAGGTTTGTTTTCTAGAGCCTAATGCAATGGTTGCCATAAGAACACAAATTATGTGTACATTTTAATGCATCTATGCTTCATAATTATGCATGGTTGTGTGCTGTTATAATTGACATAAAATATAAAACAGGTCAAAGAGCAGCTATTAAAACTATTTTTCATTTTGCTTCTTGACAGCCGGCAACATTGGCGCCTGGTACATTTAATAGGGCCATACATGGAATGCACAGATAGTTATAGAACTGCAACCACATTAAAGGGCTCCAGAATTTGTAACCTAATTATTTCAAACATTGTTTTAAGGCTGATGATTTTATTTGGAAGGTTCCTATTTTGAGACCATGTAAGTGAAGTACTTTAAAATAAAAATGAATGAAGGAGGGTATCGTGTGTGTGTGTGTGTGTGTGTGTGTGTGTGTGTATGAGAGAGAGAGAGAGAGAGAGAGAGAGAAAAGTGGAATTTAATTTGAAAATAATGTGTGTCCCTAAATATTTTTTTTCCTGCTTAGGTAAAGTGAAGAAGTAGTCTCTACCAATCTTGTATACTGACAACTAAATTTTGCTCTGTGTACCTCTCAGTCTAATTTTTGATTTTTGTTTTCCAGCACATTTAAGAATCATTTGGTTAAATCCTCATTTCCTATAGGATTACGTGGGAAGAGAGACTCTTGTTTTTTAATTACTTAATCGGCTTGACCCCCTGCGAGGGAGCTGAGCATTGATATCCTCACCTTAGCACCGCAGAGAGCAGCAAAGGGAGGCAAAGTGACTTGCCCAAGGGCACTCAGCAAGCCATTGCTAAAGCAGGGATGGGAACTCCGAATGCCTGAGTCTCTGGCAAGACCTCAGGGCCTTGCTCCTGCCGCTTCAAGTATTTGCAATTCTTCAGCAGGCTCCAAACATCTTCATTTCTCTGGCATAAAACTCCAGGGAACTCTGAATGAGAGAAATATACCACATGCAAAATCAAACAATAGCCATGTAAGTTTGACTTACAAAAAGTTTCTGTTACCATACTTTTCTAATGCACAGATTTTTGGAACTGTAAAACAAAAAGGTGAAATTGCCACCCAACGAAAGGATTCCTTACTCTCACTGTGATGTGTCAACATAGCTGGCACAATTCTCCCTTGTTTCAGAATTTTCATTTTAGCATAGAAAGATGATTCTTTTTAAACAGGTAGGGCAAGATACTTTTCCCTCAGTTATGGAAACCAAAATCTCATATCCTTTTATGTGTTTTAAAGATATTTCCTCTGTATAAACATTTGGAATAATTACAGTGTTACATAATGAAGTTAAGGGAAAATGAGAGAAACTAAAAAGGCATAAGGGCTGGGGGCACTTTTAAAGTGTTTTTCTGTCTGTTGAGTTTTTGTCACCAAGGAGGGCAGAGCCAAGGTGTATGTAGGCAAAAATCAGTCATCAATGGATGGAATTAAAAACTGGGGGGAGGACATCTTTTTAAAAAATTGTCAATAATTTATTCTTCAATTATTCCGACTCAATAAAGTCCCATCGTGTGTTTAAATGCAATAGATCTTATTGTGCATTTGAGAGAGGAAAGTTGAGAACAAACAGCAATGCCAGTAACAGTCACAACAGCAACAACTGTTAGATGTGGCTTCAAATGTGTCAGATTGCATAAATTAACTCATTTAATTTTTCTAACAACTCTACAATGGAGCACTATTACTATCCCTTTTTGAAGGTGAAGAGATCGAGGTACAAAAAGATTAAGGGACTTGTTCAAGTTTGCAAACGTGGTAAGTGGCTCAGTTGAGTTCCTGTGGGGTCTGGAGTTTGAATTGTCTCTTTTGTTCTTCCAGTTGTAGAGAGATGAGAATAAGGGCTAGTGGCCCAGAGCCTGCCTGATCTCAGGCGTGATAATTCTAGTCTCAAGTATTCTTCACTTACCTAGTAAGCACATTACTCATCACAACTCACACCACTTTATCCAAGAAAACCTCCAATAGTGAAAATGATAGGCAGTAGCAAGGCATCAGATGAAAATGAAGGAGGGGGCAGACTATTGTGACCTTACATATAAAAAAATTTAAACATCTTCCTAAAAAAACGTACTTAATTCTACCAGAAACATAATGGCTGTGACCTAATGCTGTCCTTCCATTAGGAATCTCTAGAGCCATTGTTTAATATTGAATATAGTCTCACTTAGATGCGTTTTGGACTATGAAGTACAAAGAAATCAAGAAATGAGGCATGTTTTTTGTTTGGTTTGGTTGATTGGTTCTTTCCCCTTTCAATGTTGTTGTTATATGAAGAATTTTATTTGTTAGAGCTCTATGTTTATTTTGGTATTCTTGTTGTTCAGGAAGAATTGTATTTACTCTAACATGTCATGATGAAGGTTATACCTTATTTCTGGATAGGATATCTCTGTCTTCACATGGTATCTCAAGCAGTCCTGGAAATGGATGCTGCTGCTTGGAGATATCTTACTACACAGTTTTGGAAATTGGACTTGCCATTTTCGAACCCAGGTACGATTTTCCAAAAATATTCCCATCAATTATAATGCAAATGCCCAAAGTTATAAATATTGTCTACATCAGTTTAAGAGTCAATGAGTACATGATTGAATTACCCAAATCAGTCTAACTCAGTATAATAATCCCTCAGGTCTCCAAAATATATACGACACAAACTTATATCATAAGCTGAAGACATCATCATAGCGTTTTTCAAACATTGGCAATCCAACAGAGGAAAAAAAGCTGCTTTCTCACTATACCCCTTTTTTATCCCTGTGTAATTAGCCAGTTGCCAAGTTAAAGAAATTCTACCTACAAATATTTTCCTCACTTGTTCCAGCACCTTCATCTAGGATTGATTTGGGCTGCCACCATTTCCACCTGATGGAAATCTGCTGTCTCCTAAACTATTTTCTCTGACCCCAACATCCGCCAATAACTCAGCACTCTGCCACCATTGTCATGCTGATTTGGTCTCCCCCATTGAGGTCATGCTTTTATTTCTAAAATTCTGCTCCTGTCTCTTCCTTCTTAAAAAGCCTATGACAGCTCTTGAACAAGGTGAGGAGATTGCTCACAAGCCCGTACCTGTCTACAATTCCAGGCACTGCCCACATTTGCCCTACACTTAGGGACACAGAACTACTCGCTATGGAGCCACGACGCCATGCCCTTTCATACCTCTTGTCTTTGCACGTGATGTTTTTGTAGCTTAGACAGCCCATTTTAGCTCTGTTTCTCTGCTAAGTAAATTCCTGTATTTTAAGACTCAAGCTCAATGTTAATTGTATCTCTAAGAGTTCTTTTCCCCTTCTTTTCCCCTAACTTCCTGTCCCAGGATGAATAACTAAGTCTCCCCTTCTCTATACTTCATCAAATTTTGATTATACTTCCATTTAAAAAAATTTTTTTTTTATAGAGATGAGGTCTGGCTGTGTTGCTCAGGCTAGTCTCGAATTTCTCCTGCCTTACCCTCCCAGTGTGCTAGGATTATGGGCGTTGACCACCACACCTGGCCTTGATTACACTTCTATTATAGTAATTGTAATGTCTTATTATTTTATCATTTACCTGACTATCCTGATAGAAAACCATCCCTTTCTGGTCATGGACTTGAGCTTGTTCATCTATTTATTTCCAGTCAAGAGCCTTGCATGCAGTGGGCACTCAATAAATGTATACTAAACTAAGATAAATTCCAGCTGTCTCCTGGATCACCAGGTGCTTGTTTAACAGTATTCCTGGGCACAGTCATGGCTGTTGAATGCCTGGGCTTCTTTCCTGTACAGCAATGGAGAGAGAGGCCAGTGGGTCACATTCTGAACACAGTGAAAGGTACCCATGGACACCAGGGGATTTGCTCCCCGGGAACACTTCTCTAGGAAAGGGGCACACTTTTTGGTTCTCCGTGTACCTCCAGCACCCCCCAGAACTCTAAACTCCTTTGGAATTTGCACACAGGAGGTTCTGGAGGATCTGTATAGTTTTTCTGTTTCTCAGCTTTGCATGACGAGGAGAGTGCGGGGGCAAGGTTGGAAAGAAGGCAAACATCCCTCTTCTTGCATAAGCATATGCTGGGAACCCTCCCTGGCCTCTAGACAAGGGAAAGAGCCAGGCTAAATGTGTGATGCAAAAAGACTTGAGGGAAAAGAAAGAAAATAGATGGCACATTTTATAAAACTGAAAGTCGTAGGATGTCTAGGAATTCAAAACACTTTTATTGCCTTAGAAAACTTAACATGGCACTGGTTCTATGTATGTCTATTTTTCCGGTAACATAAATGAGAATAAAGGGCATTTCTTGTCTCTCAGTGCTGTACATCCTACTTGTTATTAGTAACACAGGCTTACATTGTAGCCCACGTTGTGCCTAATTACAACTAGTCTTTATAAGCAACTAAGCAGGGTAGACGGTGTCAGTTCAGATTTCAGCTTGCAGACGACACTGGGGTGGGGAGTGGAGCTGTAAATCTAAAATACAAGGAGGATGAATCTTAAATATAAAAAGGCCAAGAAGAGGCTCACTTGTCCCCACATTCTGTTGTCTTGTCTTGGACTCAAAGAGATAGAAGGGAAGGCAGGTTAGAGGCTATTATTGCTATCAGAGGTACAAAATATTCTCTGACAATTGTTGTATAAAGCTCTGGGGAGAAAGAAGTGCAAAAATGACTGTAGGCTTTGTTTCTCCAAATGTCAAAGGTTACTAAAATAGGAATGGGAAGAGATGAAATGGAAACTTTTAGAAACACTGTATTATATCATTCTCTCTAAATCTCATTCAGGGATATCCAATACCCTTTGTGCCTTGGCAAGCACGTTTTCTAATTTCTAATACCCTAACTTTACCCCCATCCCATTACCCAAAAATAAAACCAAATAATCCAAACTTGAATTAGAAATGGAAGTAGGAAAAGAAAGGTTGAATAAAGAGTATATTTGGATAGTTTTTGAGTTTCATAATAATTTATTTTGTCACAAATTTTAATTGATGATGTAGCAGTGTACATAAAAACAAAAAAAATTATTCAAAACATATAAGAAGAATACTAAACTCATCTGAAATACCACTATTTGGAGATAACCACAATTAATATTTTGGTGACTATCCTCTTAACACATCACTTTTTCACATATACATGTACATTTATGATATAACATACATCCTGTTCTTATCGTGGGCACAATTGCTTTATTATTTTTTGCTAAATCTACCCCTAACATATCTAGTAAAATGTAGGAGGCTACCTATCACAATATGTTTCCCAAGAAGTGCTTCTTATCACTCTTTAATATTAGCATGTGGTAGCTAATTTGTTCTTTAGCTTGAAAGTTAAGCATCTTTCACATACTTACTAGCCATTTGGATTTACTCCAGTTTGAATTGCCCATTTACATTCTTTGCCGATTTTTTATTGGGATTGTGTAATTTTAAATTAATTTGTAACAGATTATCCTTTATATGCATTTAAATATTCTTTTGGCTTTATTAGTGGTGTATTTGCAATGCAAATATATTTTGATTTTATGAAGTCAAATATATCTTCTATAGTTTGTGGGTCTCTTGTCTTGGTTACAAATCTCTCCAACCCTTAGTTAATACATATATACTAACTTTATTCAAGCTTTTATTGTTTTACATTAAAGTCTTTTTTAAATTCCAAAATATTATGGGGTACAAATGTTTTTGGTTACATGTATCAATTTTGTTATGCTTGAGTCAGGATTGTAAGTGTGCCCATCACCCAGATAGTGTTCATTGTAGCTGTTAGGTAGGTTTTCGCCCACTTCCTCCTCCTCCATTTAAGTCTTTAATCTATCTGGAGTTTATATAATTTCAGTGATCTAGCTTTCTATTTTCAAGTCAAGAAAATATTCTTCTGAATATAATGGCTTTATAGTGTGTTTTATTATGGAGAAAAGCAAGTCCTCATCCACTATTCTACTTATTCATAATTAGCTCTAATATTCTCAGACATCTACCCTTCCAAAAGAAATTTAGTTAAAAGAAGCTCTTTTGAGATTCTAACTGGAATTGCACTAGATGTATATATTAACTTTGGGAGAATTGACATTTCCATGATTCATTTTCTCTTCAAAATAATTTTGATGATGCATGCCCTTCATGTGAAGTTACATAACCTCTTCCCTGGTGTATCTTTATAAATCTTGTATAAAATAATTAGAACCAGAAAACCAAGCAGCCTCCTTTCCAAAGCCATTGAATGTTTGAAAAAAAGTATAATTCCTGTGATATCTCAACTAGGACAACAGTCTGGTCAGAGGAAATTATATGAGAAAGAGAAGAAAGGAAAGACACTCAAATGTTAAGCATAGATTTTGTCTACATCTCTTCTAAATCTAGTTTCAAGCTTATGCTCAAAAATCTTCATTTTTTTTTTTTTTTTTTTTAGCAAAAGCCACAGTTCTCTAAAAATTTTATTGGGTCTTGTGACTTTTTGTTTTCAACATTCCTAACACTGAAAGGCTAAATTTTATATACTCTGCTTTATATGAATTCTGTACCAGATGGCTCTGAAAAATATTTTTATGTTTTTTTCTATTATAAGAGTAATATATGATTGCTTCAAAAATCTAAACATCATGGAAATATTTGAATCATGGAAAAAAAACTGACCACAATTTGATCTTTTCTTCCAGATGTTTTTTCATTCAAAATGAGATTATACTGTATTTGCTATAACTTGAATTTTCACTTATCTACATATTTTATATATACTTTTATGTCAGTACATGTAGATCCTTCTTCTTTTTAATGGCTGCATACTCTTCCATTATGTGTAAGAAACCATACCTTATTTAACCAATAATCTAGTTATATATATTAGAATTGTCTCCAAATCAATGCTAAAATAAATATCAATGAAAATATTTTTAAATAAATTAATACCAGTGATAATACTTTGACAAAGGGCCTAAATATTTAAAATTCTAATTGATATTATCAAATTGGCCTTGAAAAATGTGGTGCTAGTTGGCAGATATCTCTACCAACAGTATCCTAGAATGCCTGTTTTATAGCACCATCATTAGTTCCAGGTTTTGAAAACTCCAGAATTTTGCCCTTAGCAATCCTCTAAATAGTTGGCAATATTTTACCATAGATGGTAGAACAATGGCACGAATGAGTACATTCTCTTTTCAATAACTCCTTCTAGTGATTTCTGTCTTAAGAAATCAGCAGGATGATGTTGGAAATATATGCGTCGATTCTCAAAATTCTATCCTCATTATTCAAAGAAAATACAATTACGTCATCATTTTCAAGCATAAGTCTGAAATTGTTTTTCAACCTAATTGATGATTTTGAGCTTCATCAAGTCCTACATTTGCCTCTGTGGAAGTCAAATGTGTTCATTTGTGTGATGGCTTTTAAAGGTAGCTCAAACTTCACCTGTCCAAAATGAATTCATGTTTTATTATTAATAATTCCTCAAATCTCCTTAATCTTGGTAAATAGCATCATCACACTCCCACTAGCAATTGCTTCGGTCTAAAACCAAGAAGTTAGTTTTAATTTCCCCTTTTCCCTCTTCTCTACCATTTAATCCATATATGTCTGGTCAAATCTACTTCCAAATATGTCTCAAGTCCAACTTCTCCCCATCTGTATACTATCCCTTTTGTTAAAATCCTCCCAAGCCTTGCCATCGTATTTAGAACCAAATTCATACTCTTTAAAATGGCCTCCAAGCCCCCCCATTATTTTTTCTCCTATGATTTCTCCACTAGTTCCCTATGGTTGAGGCACGCTGGCCTTCTCTGTATTTACCAGACAGGTCAGGCTTTTTCCCTCCTCCAGGGCTTTGGCTTGCTGCCTGTCTACCTGGCTTTCTGCATGGCCGACTCTGCTATATCGTTCAGGACACAGATCAAATATCACATCTTCAAAGACGCTTTCTCTGATTACTTCATCTAAGATGGGCCTCCCTGCACAGCACTTACCACTAGCTGAGAGTATTTTATGCAATTGTTTAAATTGCTTGCCTCCTTCTCTTTCCCAATCCCAGAATGTAAGAGGTATGATACCACAGACCTTTTCCTCGTTGTCTACCCATGTATCTTCTGGGCCTGTAATAGCATCTGGTGCTCAGAAAGCCCCCAGTAAATTTTTTTTTAATGAACAATTTCCTGAGGCCCAAGCTTGTGGTCATGGCCCTCATGGAAAACCCAACTTCCCTATTCCTCCACTCTAAACACACCTGACACAATGACACGATGGAGCTTGAGTGCACTAACTTTGCTCAGATAGCCTAGGCTTAACTTCCTTGCTGAACTTGCATAGCAGAAAAGGCAAATTAGATGTAGAATCTAGATCTTATACCCACTTAAAATAGTCAAATAATAGCAGTGCTAAAGTGAAACTATCTGGGGCCTTTGGCTGAAAAATCTGGAAGTTTTTTTTATTTTTAATCAGTTTAAGCATAATTGGGTACTTTACCAGAATTCTTTTGGTTGTTTTCGTTGAGATATAACTTACATATGGTAAAATCACAAAGTGTACAGTTCAACGAATTTGTATAGACCTGTAACACTCTATGTAGCCACTCCAGGTCAAGATACAGAAAATTTCCATCATCTTAGAAGATTGCCTCATGACCCTTCTCTGTCAATACCCACTTCCCAGAAGTAGTCACTGTTCTGACTTCTGTCACTACAGATTAAATTTGCCTGTTCTCAAGCCTCATAAAAATAGAATCATAAGTACCTACTGTTTGTGGCTGGCTTCTTTCACTTAACCTAACGTCTGTGAGATTCATCCATGTTGTTAATTGCTAAGAGATACATCCTTCTCTGTATTTGCCAGTGGTACCCTGGGATTACTTAGGGTTCATTCCTAAGCACAACTTTAACTTTTATACTTCAAGCTTCATAAAAGCCTGGAGTGATGATTTGGTAGCAGTCTCGTTTAAGGGCTCTGAATGCCATTCCTGAGGAATGTATCAGGATGGTATTGAGCTAGGCAATTATCTTAATCCAACTAAAATAGTTGGTCACAGTATACATTAGATGAGCATCTTGAGTCAGACTTGAACATGCAGTCAACCTGAACAAAATGAGCTCAGTCACAGAGGGCCAGATTTCTTAATTAGTTCTCAGTGGTAAGAACATTTTATGTTTCCAAAAGTCAAGTACAAATTCTACAAGTGACACAATTCAAGAAGACTTCATAAGAGTAAATTAAACCTGGCCTCCCACTTTCATCTGAAGCATCCGAAGCCATATTCATTTATTTCTCACTGTTAGTGTTCTGAGAAGCACCAATATACTATAATAAAAAAGTAATGGTGAACTTCATTGAGGTCTTATTGAATTAAGTGATACAGTGCAGCCCCCTCTCCTTGACCTTTGGTAGGT
Source organism: Propithecus coquereli (assembly GCF_000956105.1). Lineage (NCBI taxonomy): Eukaryota > Metazoa > Chordata > Mammalia > Primates > Indriidae > Propithecus > Propithecus coquereli. Next base: position 2,806,426 of record NW_012140191.1, read on the forward strand.
GGTTCTCCCCTTTTTTTCTTTATCTTTTTCTCATTCTCCTGCATCTTGTTTTTGTCAAAAGAGGCATATTAAATACATAAATCCATCTTAATACATCTTGTTCAATCAATCCTTTTATCTACACTTATTTAAAAGTAGGAAGTATTTTAAAAGGCAAGAAATAAAATAAAAATAAATTTTTTGTTTTTGTTTGGTTTAGTTTCATTTGATGTAGAGTAAATTATTTGTAGTTTAGAGACTGTTTATAAATGTTAGGAACAGAATGTGGTGATACAATGTGTTGACACTTTTTTTTAAATTACTATTGCTGTTAATAATGAATGCAAGCCTTCTCTTTCAAGGCTCAAATCCACATTTCTGGAAACTACACTCGGGAAATAATAATCTATCAACGGTGCATGCTGTAAGGGGCCAAATTCTTCTACCTTCATTTACATCTGTGGCAGTTTTTCTTCCTAGGTTTAGTTTATCCCAGTCTCACATAGATGAATTGGAAAATTGCTATTATTTGTTGTAACAGGTTATCATTAGAGCAATAGCATCTCCTATGCTTGATAGAAGAAGATATATAAATAATCAAAGGAAGTTTAAAGACTATTACATATTATTTTTAACTTCATATTTCCCTGCAAGTTTAGAGTATTTTGATAGTTTGCTTTCAGATGACTGGAATTTAGTTTTCAATTTTTAGTCTTATAATTTAATTGGATTGTGCAGATGGTTTACATTTCTCTGCACTGAAAGTATCCACTCTTCTAAAATTGATAGGTCAAATGACCCAAGTAGTTTGATTTCCTCCTGCCTAAATATTGAAAGCTAATCATTCTTGTAGACAGTTTGAAACCCAACATAAATAAAATTGTTAGTGAGAAACAAAGAGTTTTAGTATTTTTTATTAGCATTTAGTTGGCAATAAATTCAGAAAATACTTCAGTATTTTTTGGAAAATAGTTAACATTATTTTGAAACATTTTTTCCATTGCAAAGCATCTTACTTTGAGAAACTAAAAAGCTGTTGAAAGTGCTTATACCACTCCCTTCATCCAGGTAGAAATGTGAATGAAAAAGATGAGCTAGAGGCAGCTTAACTTAATGGGTAACAGAACAAAATCACTATAGGTATCCATTAAAAATCATACTCAGTATCTAGAAAAGAAAGTAGCATGTCAAAATAAAGCTGCATATTTCCCTTCTGGTTTAATCTCAGCTTTCTCTCCTTGCCATCTGTTTGGTAAATGTGACTATGTTTGATATCATTCCCCCTCTAAGCCTTCACTTCTTGCCCAATTTCCTACTCCCTGTGACTGCAGCCCTTCCAGCAAATCATGCCTTCCACCCCCCATAAGAAACAGACAGACAAGCCAGAGGGAGATTGGTGGGCTACTACTGGTTAAAGTTGAACAATTCGAACATCAAAAAGAATAATAACTGTAATTGATTTTTGCAATTTAATATATAAAAATCTATAAGTCTATAACGTTGCTTTAAAAAAGCAAACAATAAAAAAATCCCTTTATTGCTACTGTTTGAGATGTCTTTAACACCAATTTCTTACTCTGAAATGTGATAATTTAAGGGAAAGACTCAAGAACATATCTTGCCTTTCAAGTAGAAACTGTCCTTCAGGGTAGCCACATAGGCCCAGTTGTGAGCAAATGCACCAACAAGTTTAGCAGGAATGATATAAAATATCACAACAGCAAGAAAAGCAGACTGTTAATAATTTTTAAATCTAGAATATATTAGATTATGGATATATGGGTGTTCATTACATAATAATCTTTTCCATATGTTTGAATTTTTTCATAATTAAAAATATTGCCATCATGCCAATAAGTAAAAAGAAAATTATAAAGATGGTAACTTGAGTTAAAGAGACAAACTTTTATAATATGTACTTTCCATATTCAGAAACTACAGTTAAAGTAACCAGCCTTATTAAAGGAAAGTTTCTGCAGGGGAGGGAGGAGGCATGGAGGTTTAGGCAAAACTATCTCTTCTCCTAATCTATAAACAGTCAATCCAGGTAACATCTATTCCCAATTGCAATCACTTCAAACAACTGTGTTTCAGTAGGGAAGGACAAATATAGCTCTATAGCAATTTTTCTACAGGATAACAAACTCCACAGAACCACTGTAATAAAAAATTTTTTGTAATGATATTGTGAAGGCTTGTACCCATCTGCTGAGACTATGAGACCAAATTCAGGGCTTGCATTTCTTATCCTCTGCTTTGTCTGTATCTGTGGCAGGGATGATGGACACAGCCGGAAGTCTGGTGCCTTGCAAAGAGTTTAGCCAAAGGCAGCGATATATTCAACATTGTTGACTAACATCCCTATTTTAAACTTGGGTAACCTCTCCTCTAAGGAAACAGAAATGTAGCCTCCCCCTCTAATAAAGTATTAGAGGGAATGAGGACAACAGGAGATATATATTTAAAAAATATATATGTATA
>NW_012140191.1:2809640-2828959 GCF_000956105.1 Propithecus coquereli
ATTTATCTACATGTATTTATCTAAACGTATGTGAAGATATTAATATACATTTATTTAAAGACATATGTAGACATATGTTTAGATATTTATATGCTCATATGACATTTGTCAAGGCTAAAATCCTCACTAAATGTCTTCATCAGGAAAAACGAATGGGGGAAAAAGTCACAAAATATCCTTTATTCCATTTACATTTAACTGTTTGTTTAATTAGGAGTTTTTACCTTAATTCAATCAATCGGTGATTATTAGCAAGTGAAATTTGCAACTGAATTTCAAAGATGTATTTGAATTTCACTAATCTTGCAGTTTTAGTAACTTAGAAATTTACAAGCTTTGAATTTAAAGACATCTGAGTCTGAAGTCTTTCTTGCCTCAGACATTTCAACTAGCTACATACCTCTTAGGATTGTCGTGAGGATTAAATGAGATGATGTGTATAAAATAATGATTCTGGTGTCGGTTCATAGTAAGCTCCCCAAGAATGGCAGCTGTTATTTCAACCTAGACTAAGCAACCACCAAAATTTCAATATAATTCGTAGGCCTTCTCCTCAATAAACTTTTAGTAACATAGAAACAAAAGAAAACAGTTTGAATTTGTTTAATTCCTTTCCTACTTTGAATACTCATCTCACTAAAAATAACTGTCAGGGTCTTTCATTCTCTTTGTGCTTCATCTGTGGTTTTCTCCTAATTTTTCCTGCATCTCCTTTGCTTTTTACTTGGTCTCAGCCTCTTTTCCTCTTCTGGTCTTGTATTTTTCTTTCATCCAATTCAATTTTGCCTACCCAGGGAGCAAAAGTATAAAGTGTCATGAAACTGGGTGAAGCGTGTGAAACATCAATGATAGTTTTGCTGTTGTTATTCTGACTTCACTGCCTTTACTCCATCTTTTGTTTTTATTTTATAAAACCTTTAAGTATGAATTCACAAGAAACTGTATCTTTAGTGTCTACTGAATTTTGTAAACTCTTTTTAATGTACACACACGACGGCTATAGCCTAAATAGCTAGTGACTATAGAAAAAAATGTATTAATTTAAAAAATTGAGAGGCTACTATGGACGGGGCATGTGGTTCATGAAATATCATATTTATGAAACAAATTTCCATTTATATATCTATTAAGGAAACAATGCATAAGCTTTTGTAAATCCTATGCCTTTATTACAAATACTGTGCATGTTACATATTGACTGAGATTGAGTTCTTGTCTATTAAGGTAATACCTACCTAATTCACATATAATAGGATATTAAAACACATCACTTTCTGATTGACATTAGAAAACTTCAGTTCAGATATGATTTTAGCTTATGCTATCAATATTAAGAGCATTCTTGTTAGTAAATGTGCAAACATGAAATGATACGGAGAGATTTGCTCCAATTATGCAGTTGTCAGGGTTCCCTACCATTGTAGACAGTATACTGTGTTTTTTTTAACACATCACATGACTTCATTCAGGATGCTGGAATCCATAAAATTTTAATCTATTTCTTCAAACTAATATTTTAAAAAATGTATACCTGATTGAAAAAACCAACCTAAGAATTAGTGTAATTTCTTAATTTACATTACTAAGTTTCCAGTTCTTTAAATCAAAATGATCAAAACTGCACCATTTTCTACAAACCTGGCTGAAACATTTAAATGCCATAAAACTCAGAGTTCTTGACTACTCTTTTATTGAGCAATGGTCCTTAAGTGATGACATTGATTGTCAAAGGCATCTTCCAAAAAATACAGCAATTTTTGAAAGAGAAATGAGATTGTCTTTTTAAGTAATATAACCCCCGTGCAATTTTCTCTTTTTTTTGACCCTTTTTATTTCCTGAGGGTTTTAAGTAAAGACCTCCAATTTAAAACCGATTATTCTGTAGGAGCTACTTTCCCCCTCCCCCAACTGTAACCTTGCTGTAATCTCTGCCCTGTTATTTTCTGACTTTTTCACTTTGCTTAGCACTGAGCTGTACTTAAGATATAACCAGGATATGTGTGTGAATACATGATGTGCATACAATAGTTACAGCAGACAAGTAATTTTAAATATATTAAATATCAACCTCTTTTTCCTTTTACATTGTCACAATCCAAATGACTCTTTCTATTCTGTTTTTATTGTTGTTGGTGGTGGTGGTGGCGGTTTTCTTTTTTACTGTATAGATTTCTATAAAGCTAAATTTTTAAATAATAAGATTATCTCAGAAATTACTATTAATGAATCATTATTTCAAATCCACAAGACACATGGCCTTGTATTAATAATGTGGAAGGATCATAGCAACGAAGAGAAGATGTGTTTCTTGGAGAGCATGTTCAATCTAATTCAAGCAGATATAGGTAGTCAAGAAGATGAACTCTGTTTGCACCACGTTCTGGTCATCTTTGCCTGGCTGAGAGGCTTTTTGGAGGAGAAGGACTACCAGTGTTTTAAAGCAGTGGTCTTCAAACCAGGGTACACAAAGACTTTCCAAAGAGTACATAAATATAAATAATTTAAAGGGAATCAATTTTCAGTTGTTAGTATTCAACATGCTCTCTCTCCCCAAACCGCCTGAGCAGTTACCAATGGTCGGCTTTGCCTTTGCCCATCTTCCTCTTTCCCTTCTCGTATTTCCCAAAAGAAAGGCTTACCACCCAGCTGGAATTTTACAATGGTGAACTGCCATAAGTACAACCCCTCTCGTACCAAACGAGGGGCAAACGGACAACTTCTTTAATCAAGACATCACAAGCAATAGTTTATTAAGAGACAGGTTTACAGTAAAATTTTATTTCTTAGATTAATGTTTGTTAATATTTATGATATATTTTGAGGTTTTGATCAATTGTTTCCTGCTAATAAAAGTAATGACAACTAAAACCAGAAGAAACATTTTAACTTATATATTTATCATTTGCATTAAAATAACATTATTTTAACCTGAATATTATGGTCATAGGACATTTTTTAAAGTAAATTTGTATGCATATTATTGCAGAGTATTATGATAGGATGATAATAAGATTTGCTAGCATAAAATCGTAATACTTTAGGATAGCATTCTATAGGTGAAGTGGAATGAAAATACTATTTCAAGGACAAAAAGTTATATACAATTTCTAACTGTTAATTTTTTTAACAAACAACTATGGGTCTCAAATTCTTATAGTATTTTTACTTTGTTAAAAACATTTGAAAGAGCGATGTGACATTTTATTTTTTAAATATCTATATTTATTATATGCCAAAAATGGCATCTTTTGTAATCAATTAATCATAAATATACATGTTATAAACATTATAGGGTATGCATAATTAAACAAAATTCCTTTGCTGATATTAGAGCAAAATATTGAAAACCTCTGTTCTAAAGGATAGTTTTTGCTTGATAATTAAGTCATTTCTATTGATGTAAAAAATATCTGGCTCTAGTAATACATTGCAGTAACCTTATGATAACACAAAAGAAAGCCCCTATCATGGAACTTGCAAGGGGTCCAGGCTGATCTAAATTAATATTAATATAGGCATCATCAATGGGTTTGGAGGATATGGATTTGTTTTCTACTTTTAGTCATTTCAACAGGACATAATAAACTGTTTTCTTTAAAGGCAGATTTGTCTCACTGTTTCTTGCTAGTTATGGTTGCTAGTTGGTAGTTTCCTGTTGCTGCTTTTAGTTTTAGAGTGACAAACTAGCCCAGTTTATTGATCACTACAATGCCCCTTTTTGGGTCAAATGGCTGCACTGTGGACAAGTCTGAGAGCAGGGTGTTATTGGAGTCAGGCTGTAAACTAGAAAATGTAACTTTCAAAATCTTCCATTGGAAAAACAAGCCACTATCAACCTGCTGCTCGACATCTTGTCATGTCAATTTGTAGAAATAAATGAAAGATTATGGATGCTGGAGAAGCAAAATCAACAATAAATGACATCTGTAAACAATAATTGGTGTATGTATATGTTTATACTTATACTTCCCTCTCAGCCATCTTGGAAAACGGGTGCAATTATAATACATAAGAATTAAAATTCATAGTGTTAGGCAAAATGTTATAAAATAAATAGATAATCCTTGAGGATTAACAATACTCTTTAAAGTTCAGGGAAAAAAATCTGTCTTATCATGAATTTTACAGAGTCAGTTGCATAAGTTAGTGTTCCCCATAAAATGGAACACCCAGAAATAATGCTGAAAAGAGAAGAATTTAGAACCTGCAACAATATAATGTGGTTTTTCTGAGTCTTGATTTCTCTAGAAATTAAAACATTTTGTTTGGAAAAGGCAGGGGCAAGATCAGATTGAAAGTTAAATTGCAAATTGTTACATACTTCAAAAGAAACGAAGAGCTCTTATTGTTGAAAGAACACGGTAAGTTGATCATGCTAAAAAAGATTGTATTTGCTGCAGGATGGAGAATATACTAGAAGCAACCACAGAAGAAACAAGAAGACTTTTGGAAGAAACTGCGGTAGTCCAGGCAAGGGGTGACGTTAGGTTGGTCTAGGGTGTGGCAGTGATGAAGGAGAAGAGTAGGAAGATTCAAGAGCTGTTTGAGAGACAAAATGGAAGGAAAATTGATGATGAATAGAGAAAGGGGTGTGAGCAGGAGGGTCATATCAGAAGTTACTCTTAGGATTTTGCCTTGAGAATCTCTAAAGTAATAAAGGATGCTTAAACAAGTGTTTTTTCCGCATAGGTAGCTTAAACATTCTTGTAAACACGAGTAAATCACCAGGTGTATTCTTTTTGAATAAAGACAACTTCAGAGGACACACATTTAAATTTTTGCAAAATATGTCATGTTCTCTCAATAGGTGGTTACAGTTTAGAGCTCTAAAAGACACTACATAATGAAGTAGAAAGGTGCTATAATTGTGAAGTTAAAAAATGCAAGTTGCAATGCAGTTCTGTAGTATGACCACATTTAAATTAAGCCCTAAAACTCTATATTTATATGTGGACATCCATATGCATAGAAAAGTTCTTACAGGAGACTCCAAACTGTTAAGAGTGGTTATGTTGGGGAGGAGGAAGGAATGGGAGTTGGTGAGGGGACTTTTTAGCATCTATCCCTCTGTATTTGGATTTTTAACAATGGAAACATATATCTATAGTTAAGATAAAACATATTAGATCAAAAATAGGGATGTAAAGTTACCTTATTATTTTTGGTGAAAGACAATCTACTAAATGTCTTGGATAACTCGTAGAAAGGAAGCAAGCACCAGGCACATTGATAAGGTTGGAGGTGCGCAAACGATCATAGCATTCCTCGTTACCAGCAACCTGAGGTAGGGGGATAAGGTCTATATTCAGGCAGCAAACATGGATTCTAACTTTGACTGTGCTGCTTGATATTACAGGACTCTGGGCCGGTTAATTCATCCCTCAGGTTCTCAGGCTCCTTAACTGTCAGATTATTAATAGGAGGTCAGGCTAAATCAGGGGTGGCAAGGAATTAGCATGTGGTCCCTATTCTCCAAACCCTCACTCTTGGTAGGTATTTCTAACCCATCATGGCTCTCTTTCTGCTGAGACCAGAGCTCCTGCCAGTGGGAGTTGGTATACAAGCAGAAAGGTGTTTGTCATCACAGATCACCTGCAGAGGCATAGTAGACTGTTAGAAAGAGCATGGGCATAGGCCTTGGAGACAGACAAATGTGAGTTAAATGCTTCACTGCCATTTACTGAGCTGTGTACTCTCAGGCAAATTAATTAATCTCTTTGAGCTTCAGTTCCTTCATCTGTGCAATGGGAACAATACTTCCTACCTCACAAGGTGCTGTACAAAAATGAGAGACAAGCAGCTGGTCCGCAGTCAGCATACAGTCATTCTTAGCTATTATTTCCTCTAAGGCCTTTATGGCTCCGGAATTGTATGGTTTTAATCTGAGAATAAATACATAGAAACTTTAGCCTAATTTGCATATGACTTGCTGTGGTTTGAATGTGTCCCCTTCAAAATTCAGGTGTTGCCAAGGTGATGGTGAGAGGTGGAGCGTTTAAGAATTGATGAGACCATGAGGTGTCCTTCCTCGTGAATGGGATTAAAACCCTATTTTAAGTTTACAAAAGAGGCTTCATGCAGCATGTGGCTAGTTTGCCCTTCTGCCTTCTGCCGTGTAAGGACTCAGCAAGAAGGTTCTCACCAGACCAAATGCCAGCACCTTGATCTTAAATTTCCCAGCCTCAGAACTGTGAGAAATGAAATTCTGTTCTTTATATTAATAAATTACTCAGTCTCAGGTATTTTGTTATAGCAGCACAAACACACTAAGACTGTTACCATTTTTGTTGTTGTTGTATGCCCCGTGAGGAGCTGCTCCCCCAACCAAAGATGTTCACATCTGCTGAAATCGGATTCTCCCAGACGGATTGTATTAAGCAGGGCTTCAGAGTCTCAGTGCCAATACACAAGGCCTCCGCACAGGTCTTGCAGACACCTCATCTGGCACTCAGCTTTAGAGGTGTGATTCTTGATATTCGAGAAGGGAAACTAAGTGGAATGGTTTCGGCCTGAAGAGCGATTTAAACATCCCGTGTTGATCCTGTGTTGATCTTCAACAGGCGTGGTCTTTTGTATGAATTGAGAAGCCGACAAAGTAGCTGTGTCTGCTCCCCACTTTCAATTCCGTAGCCCTGTGAGTATGACTAGGTGGTTTGTGTGATGTAATTTGATTTGTTAGAGTGTGAGTGGTTTATAACCATCATTTGCGAGTAAATTACTTAGCCGTATTCTTCTTTACGACTGGCTGAAGAAACTTACTTGATGGTATAATATAATTTATTCCTGTGAATAAGTGAGTGACCTTCACATCTCAGTCCATCTCCTGTGAGTTATGGGCCTTTTTTCACTCGCGAAAATGGCCTGTGTTCTACCACTGCCCACCATTTTCCACATTCTGTTTCACTAATTGTGTACATAAATAAACTAGCCTTCTAAGATGCTGATGAAAATTATATTAACATGCTAAATATCAAAATAATTCTCCGTGGTGTGTAACAAAGCATCTCTCTTCTAAAGGTCTGCAAGCAACATTCAAACATTTTTTTTTTTTCTGTACTAACAGTCCTCTTGGATAGATTGAATCAAATAGTATTAGTCCCATTTTATAGACGGGAAAATTAAGGCTCAAAAAAAATGCAACCTGGTGTCCGGTGGTGCAGAGGCAGGTCGCAGAACATGTAGCAGGAAAGGAAGTGGCTAAGAGGTGTGTGGGACACATTGGCATATTGGATTTAAGTGTGTTTGTGCACTTTGTATTCTGCTTTGCTTAATGAATAATAAGAACTAATATTGATAGTTGTTGAGTTTAAACATGCTCCACTCATTGTTTTAAGTATTTGACATAAATAAAATCATTTAGTCCTGGTAATAATCCTTTGAGGTGGGTATTATAATAAATATTCTCATTTTACAGGCGAGGACAGAAAAAGTTAAGTAAGTTGTTCAGAATCACACAAGACAGGTACAAAGCTGTAGAATCAGGATATGAACTGTATTTTCTTGACTTCTTACTGATTTATTACTGAAGGGAGTTGAAAAGACTTTGGAATTCATACAGTTTAGTATTCCTCGGGATGTGATCTTACACGATATCATTCTGTATCTCTCATCCTAATCTAAAAATGGCAAATGACAAATTCCTAGGCTTTATATTTATTTTTTTTTGAGGGGGATGGTATAGTTTTTTGCTATTTTAGCAAGTTCCTAGGTGACTCCTGCACACACTAAATTTTGGGAACCTGTGATGGTTTTCGCATTGTTCTGTGTGCCGCTTTAGAGGTTCCTTGATGGCACTGAGCAGCGGTAAGGTGGATGGGATGAGGAGGTGGTTAACACCCTACAGATGAGTCTCACCCCTGCTTCAACTTCAGTGCCTCTGATTTTCTCTTTTATACTTGGAGCTTTTCAGTAAAATTTCATGTGAAGGATGCTGCAGATTAAAAATCGAAAAAACCTTGAAAACCCAGCCTAGTCAAATCCCCCCTCCACCCATTTTGCAGATTTGGAGACAAAGGCTCAGAGAGATTGGATTGGTTTTCTCAAGGTAATTCAGTTTAACAGGAGGGGTGGAGACTAGAACCCTTGGCTTCCTGAACTTTGGGCTGTTTTCCTGTCACTGCACTGTAGACACTAATTAGTGCTAACTGCTAACTCTCAGAATAGAAACTCTTAAAAATTAAGACACAGAATGTGTACAGGTATAGTTAGTAAATTTCCCAAAAAGGTCGAATGTAGACAGCAGCTAAAAGATCGCAGGCAGTCAGTGTGCTATGATTTGAGTGTGTCCCCCAAATGTTCATGTGTTGAAACTTAATCATCAATGGCAGCAGGGTTGAAAGGTGGGGACTTTAAGAGGCAATTAGGCCATGGGGGTTCTGTCCTCATGAATGAATTAGTGCTGTTATCAAAGAAGTGGGTTAGTTATTGTGGGAGTAGCCTCCTGATAAAAGGATAAATTGGCTCAACTTTTCTGTCTAGAGTTCACTTCTTTCTGCTTTCTGCCGTGGGATGTTGCAACAAGAAAGCCCTAACCAGAGGGCCAACCAGACACCAGCACCACGCCCTTGGACTTTCCAGCCTCCAAAACAGTGATCTAAATAAACTTCTGTTCTTTATAAATTACCTAGTCTGTGGTATTGTGTTATAGCAGCAGAAAACATATTAAGACACACTGTGTATATGGGGAGGAGAGAGGTGGGGTGCAATTTGCTAGAGAAACCACAAAAGTGCTTCTGGAGCTCCCAGGGCTATGTATGCCAAGGGAGTTATTCTGTGCTTTCTGGTTTTTCAAGAAGAAGAATTTGGGGACAAAAAGGAAAAAAAATCAGCTCAAAAACAATTTTGAAGATGTAAATGTGACTCAAAACTGGGGTTTCAAAGTTTATAAGTAGAAATGTGACAAAGGAAAAGAAAATGTGGGCACCCTTTTAAGCACCCAGTTAGAAAATCTTCCTGGGAAAAAAGACCTTCTGAAGAAAGAAGCAGTAAATCAAAACTATCAATAATCAGAACGGTAGACAATAACTTCTAAGGGAGGAAATCTCCTTGCTAATGCCAGCATCCCATTGTGTCGGATGGTAATTCAACTTCTTAGTGTGGGTGTCTTAGCAGCATTCATCAGGAAATGCATTGCTTTTTTAAAATATGTGCTTCTGGAAGAAACCACACCTCACTTCTACTTCTTCACAAGGAAGTCAATAAGTAAGCCAAAATGAGCATGGGGGAGGGATGGATTTCTAAGGGTTTTATAATCTTTTACATTGCCAGACATGAAAAGATTTTTGGTCTTTTGTTCTTCCATTTGGGGTCATGGTTTTAAAAAGAAGAGCTAGCATGTTCTATGAACTGTAGCTTAAATTTTCAGACTGATGGGCACCTGAGAAAGTAGTGCATGTCTCAGAATGATGTGTATAATTAAGTAAAAAAGGATTGCAAATGAAGTTTAACGGGAAAGTAGAACATTGTGCAGATGTTACTGCAAAACAAAACACAAAGGGAATCAATCACACGTGAATGGACTTTATAAATTCCAAACTATATATAGAATCTTCCAATAGTGTGAGTGGTACCCAGCAATTCTTAAAGACAAAATGCAGTAAATAGATTTAAAAATAACATTTGTGGAGTAGGATATTGATATGACAATGCTAGAGAATAGACACAAAATGAACTTAGATTTGTAACACAAGGAGGAAAAGCAATGCCATAGTTGTCATTGAAACTTGCTTGAATAATTGCTGGAATATAGTAAAAGAATGCTCTTGTTAAGTATGGAATCTACAAAACCAGAGGTAGCAAGTGTGACAAAAGCAACTGGGTAAGGTTAAAAAAAAAGATAAATAAATAAAAGTCGTATGATTTAAAAAAAATGTGTTGGAATTGTTTTATTTAGCAGAGATTTGAGAAAGATTCTACTAACTTAAAGAGAATTTTAAATTATGTTTGCAACCAAAGCAGCCAGAAAGCATAGGCTATAACTTAGAGTTAGGCTAGGGTTAGGTCAACAAATGACAACAAGGAAGTAAATAAAACTACTTAACTTGAGTTTTACTTTTAACTTCTGAATTTTAGAGAAGGATCTTCAATGAGAAAATAAAGAACAGAAATTGAAGCTTATAGAAAGGGAATGGATGGTAAAGGAACATGTAAGTATTTAAAATTAATTTAAACCAGACCTTGATCACTGGTTCTCAACCCTGGCTGCATATTAGAATCACAAGAGAAGCTTTTAAAAATACTTGCAGAGATTCTGATTTAATTGGTCTAAGGTGAGGACCCAGGCAGGGGCATTTTTTAAAATCTTCCATGGGGATTCTAATATGCAGTCATTTTTGAGAACCATTGCCCTGGATAAATTAATTATACACCAGAATTCACAAAGAACTCACAGGTGTTACAGGTGGAGAAGAGAAGAGGTGTCGGAGACTGGAGATTTTATTTTTTTTTTTAATGCAGAAAATGTAGACTCTGGAAACTATAGAACAACAAACCTGACACTCTTCCTTAATATAATCTGGATAAAAATGTCCTGTGAGCATTTATAAAAGACAGCAATAATCACTTTGAATCAACATGGGCTTACCAAGGATAAATCATGAGAAACACACTGTGTGTGCGTGTGTATGTGTGTGTGTGTTTATGGGTAAATTGGGAAAATCAGTGCCTTCATTTCAGAAATACATTTGACAAGGTGCTTTATAAGATTTTTGTGCAGTGGTTTTCTTGGTGCAACCTGAAGAGCTTTGCATGTTCATTTTAGACAACTCAGGGGTCTCTCAAAAGCCTTCCCTTCCCTCCTTGCCTTCCCTTTGCTACAGGGAAAGCTGGCAGGACCTGGGACCCTCACCACACTCCCTACCTTGATCCAGAGTGACTCTGTTTCCATTTATTTTTATTTCATTATTTTGAAACAGATTTTATTTCAATACAATTTTATTACTAAAAATAATTTGGAAACTTCTATTTTAGATGACAAGGTACAGACACTGAAGTCTCATAAGTTAATATTCATTCATTAAACAGATATGACCCTGAGTTTTTATGAAACTAAGAGGAATCTTCATAATCTGATATATTTTCATTAAAAACTCTGATGAGAACACTGAAGGTGGGCTTACAAAGGTGTGCTTACAATGCAGCTAGAAACATGAGTAATTGTCTAGATATCAGAATCAAGAAGAAAATAATCTCGTCAGATGAGAATGATAGACCCAAACCAAGAAATGACAGTTTTTTAGGAATGTATTAGTCTGCTTGGGCTGCTATGACAAAATAACATGGTTGGGGTGAAGTAAACAACAGACATTTGTCATAGTTCTGGAGGCTGGGAAGCCCAGAGTCAACATGCTAGTAGATGGCCACCTTCTTGTTGCATTTTCCCAAGGCAGAGAGAGAGTTCTGGTGTCTCTTCCTCTTCTTATAAGGGCACTAATCCTATCATGGGGGCCCCACCCTCATAACATCATTTAAATACAATTATCTCTAATGGTAATATCTTCAAATATCACCACATTGGGAATTAGGACTTCAACATATGAATTTTGGGGTGACACAAACATTCAGTCCATAACAATGGATAGATTACAGAAAAATATGACTTACACAAACACATGGCTATTCATATGTAACAGTGCCATGGCTTTGGATGATCACAATCTAAAGTGAGTTGGCTGTTAAAGACAGTGAACGCAATATTCCTGTGCTCCAGTTTTTCCAGGCCTCAGCAGGCTGAGAGTAATAATGATCACAATAATGGATCAAGAGTTTATCTCATGAGCTCACCTGGCCGATAATTGTGAGACTCCAGATCTTCCTCTACACTCCTGGAATTTCAAATTCCTTCAACTGCTTCCGGGCTTTCCTAGGGACATTTTACATATGCTGGCAAAACTGTCCCTCTACTATTACTTAGAGGCTACAATATTTACACTTCACAGGATTGTCGTCTGAATTGAGGAGTGAGATTGTGTGAAAGCATTTAGTAAATAGTTAGGTTCTGTACAAAGAAAGCATTAGTGAGGTATGGACGAAGCTATCTCTTTGAACAGTGGATGCTGGACTGCCCTTCCTTGATCTATCCTGCTCCCACAGCACCAGCTTGCTCCTTCCTCCAATGGCTGGGAGTTCTGCCCACTGAAGTCTCTCAGCTGTCAGCCTCTGGGAATTTCCCTTGGAGAGCCTTGCCCAAGGTCATGCCCCCTTTGTGTGGGCAGCCCACATCCAATAACTAACTGGTCTACGTGGAAAATTGGGGTGGTGGGTATAAATGCTCCTCACCCTCACTTGGAACAATTCTAAGGGGTCATCCCAGTTCTAGGTCTTCCCGTGGGATGGGCTGAGTCCTCTGTAGTGACTGCACACCAGCCCGTCTTTCTCCCTCTGCCCTATCCCATTTCCTTCCTTTCACTCAAGGTATCAACCCAAGCATGACCTAATATGTTTTCTTCACACTAATCTCTATTTTAGAATCTGCCTCTCGGAGGGAGACCCCGGTAACATTTTCCAGTCAGACAAAGGAACAGCCAGGTTTTCTTATGTGATTTTTTTCTCTTTTCTTCATCTTTAAGTATTTAGTACATGTGGAAGCAAGAGCATGTCATAATCCATTCATTCTTGTCTCAAATGAGTGTATTTAACATGTACTTTTATGTCCTCAGGACAAATAGAAGAAGTGACCCTGAGGGAAAATTTCTGATCAAATTGGAAGAAAGGACCCAATAAAAACATTCAAATGGCAGTAAAAGGCAGCCTTGTGGTAATTTGCAAGTTGCTGGTAGTAAGTGCTTTGAAAGCTGAAGAAGAGACAGCAAGAGTGTGGCCTGGAATATCTGTGAGGTTTTTGAATCAGAGACTCAGAGAATTTTGAAGTTGGACATGATCTTAGAAATTTTCTAGTCCTAGACCTCTGTTAGAAGGTGAGAAAATTAAAACCCAGGAAGACCAAATGACTTGGTCTTTCCAAATCACAAAGCTGAAATAATAGCTGGACCTTGTAGAAAGGAGTAAAACTTAGATAACAGAGAAGTGACCCGTGACCTTCATCTTCAGAAAAATTGTTAATCCCAGCTACCCACACTCTGCAGTGTGCTGATCTTCACCTTGTCACAAGGTGTCAGCTCCTGGGGACAATTCACTGTCCATGTAGGCCCCCTGGAGTCTGTGCATGTTTGAATATAGCACGGTACCCCAGGAATGTGATCTGAGGCCTCGACACTGCTTTTCGTATTCATCTCTCATGACTGCTGTGGCTGATGAACCTGCAGTCTGCCCTTGAACTTGCAATCTGTCTCTCAGTTTCCAGTTCCTGGGGCTCTGCTAAAGCTGCTGTGAAGCAAAAGCCACAAATCACCTCCTCACATGGCCCTGATATCATTTAAAACTTTATATTATAGCTCCCCTCTTCTGTGATCCTCCTTTCCTTAGGAGTAGTGTGATTTAAACATCTCCAACAGCTCCGTGATATGGTTTACAACAGTATTATTTCAAGCTGACTTTTCATCAGAAATTTAGAAGGTGATTCACAATTACAGGGGCTGTTCCCTTCCAGCTGAGATTCAGAGGCATCCAACAAAGCCATGGGGGAGGATCTGTGTGTCTCCTTATTGAACAAGGGCCCTGGCCAGTCTTACTGGATGAAATGCAATTGGTTGACATGCCAAGAAATTTAGCAGGTGGCTTGAAACACACTCGGACAAACTTTAATGATACTAGGTTAGGAGCAATTAGAACTTTTTATAACAGTTGGTAATTTGCCAGTCGTTCATAATGTACTGGTTCTAAGCTACCAAGGCTAACTCTTAGTGTGTGAGGTATATAATTTTTTTAATTAAAAAAATCATAAGTCATCATTAATTTATCCTTCACTTATTTTGAAGTCATAATTTAGAAAGTCAAACAGCAATTCCACAAAGCTGAAACTAGGGGGAAAAACTATTCCTACAACCCTGTCATAATAACAAATACAATTTTATATATTCCCTTCTAAGCCTTTTACATATTCATGTGGAAATTAACAGAGATGTGCTATTATTTATTTTCTTCAGTTGCTTATTATGTACATTTTCTATATTTATCTTTCCATTGAGTGGTTATGCCATATTGACTTAACCATTCACTCAGAATTAATGTAATCATTCTCCTATTTTTGAGCATTTTATTTGCTTTTACATTTCCCAATTATAAATAATGCTCTGATGAACATCTTCATTATACAACCTTTCCTACATACTGTATTATTTCTTCAGGAACAATTCCTAAAAGTGAAATTACTGGTTTAAAATGTATGTATATTGTGATTCCTGAAACACATTTGAGCTCCAAAAGAAATGATATAAATTTATAATTCCATTGAGTATTACTTTATTAGGTAAAGAAAGCATTTCATTTTTGTTTTTATCTGCATTTCTCATTAAACCTATGGGGAATTATCACTAGTAAAAATTGTTTTCTTACAGAAAGCTCTATCAGTTGTACAAGTTGGGGTGGTATGAATCATTTAATGATATGTTGAAAAAGTTGCAGGGAGGGGTTCTTGCAACTTTGTGTGCAGCATGGTACTAGTGTTCTGTGACCCAAGGCAGTAGTAGCAGTGCCTGCTTTGGAAATGGTGATACCAGTGCTGATGAGTGGTGGTGGGTCTGGCATCATTACAAGCTGCCAAAAGCAATGTTGCCACTAGCATTGAGCATGGAGACACAGAGACAATGTTGGTGCCTACTCAGAGTGACTTCCAGGTGCAACTGCAGGAGACCCAGCAGTAGGGGGAGGCTGGTCCACAGTTGTAACCAAATGGCCAGGGAGACCTTGGTAGTCACTGAAGCCAAAAGCTCACAGACCACACTAACAGATGGAACAAATATGGGAACTTCTGATGGGGAGTGAGGCAAAGAATTACAGGATGGAATGAACCAGAAATATATGTTTATTACAACAAATTGGCCCCATTTTTGTTTATTATACCAGGCCAGTTCTATTTAAGAGAATATAGATTAAAGAAATACTTCTAGGAATTTTCCATTGAACATAATGACAATTTTTGCTTCAAGATAGATATTTTAAATTATAAGAAAATTATTCCGTCTCCAATTTTTACATATAAACAATATAAAGAATGTGTATTTTCCAAGGGATTTTACAGCCTGTATTTTGAAAGATCTCATGATTTTTTTTTTTTTTTTGGTTCAGCCTGTTGGCATATCACATTACTTAGATTTTCTTATATTGAATTAGAGTAATAGACATATCAATTTAAAAATATTTATTGAGAACTTATTCTGTGTAAGGCATTGGGTGGGTTAGGGAATAGTAAAAAATAATGCATTTGTATGGATACAATTGAAAATGATCATGTTGATGACATGATTGCAATTAGGGAGATCGCTTCCTTTCATTTTCAAGAGATGTTCTTGCCACATGATCTCTCACTTATTTTTGTTTTATGTACTTTACACTAATTTAAATATAATTCCTTTGAATAAAATTCTTAATTATCCCCTTTGCCTATACAGAAACAGTTGTGGTATTCTTAAAGGTTTTTGGGGGGTTTTGATTCTGTTCAAGTTGCTTGAGTTGAACTTATTAGGAATACTCATCGGAGGATTTCTAATTTTCATGGTGTGTTTCTTTTTTTTTAAATTTCAGAATATTATGGGGATACAAATGTTTTGGTTACATGGATTGCTTTTGTACTGCTTGAGTCAAAGTTATAAGTGTGCCCATCACACAGATGGTGTTCGTTGTACCTGTTAGGTATGATTTCAGCCATCCCCTCCTCCCCATCCCACCCATGGTGTGTTTCTAAAGCTGGGCTTGCCATTGATCTCTTCTTATTTCTATAACCGCCATCCTATTCAAATTGCTAAATAGAGTCTACTCACTAGAACACTCAGATATCTAAGCAATTACACAACAGGAATCACAGCACAATCCAGGCTCAATATTCACCAATTTATTTTTCTAGTCTCTTTTTAACTTGTATGCCTAAATTCCCGACGACAAATCTGGGGAAGAGTTTCTCCAAGGAAGAGAGGTTCAAAGTACCCTCCAGATCTTTGGTGGCCAGGATTAGGAACAACCTGAGATTGACTTCAGTTACTTAGAGCTTATTTCAAGAATACGGGCCTCCCCAAAATCAGGATTACGGAGGGCCCCTTAATTCAGATCCAAAAATGGACTCACCTGTTGAAACTCAGAATTCTCTCTTACAGGCAGGACATCAAAAATATCCACATATTCCTTTACCTATATTATCTCGTATTAAAATCGCCCAGAGCAAATTCAACTTAGTATTTTAATTTAGATCATGTAACATACTTGGTGCATGAATATTACTTCTCATGAATTAGTGATTAAAATTTTCTTCTAAAATGTATACTATTGTGACTTTTAATATTCTTCTTTCTGAAGAGAGAAAATGTAAATCAGGAGAAGAACAGTTACAATACAACATGTAGCCAGTGGCTGGGAGAGGAATAAAGAGGGAAATGAAAAAAAAAAGTACTAAGACTTCTATCCCTTAGATTTAATTAAAAACTGCTCTTTTTGTTTGCCTTTTTGGCATGGCTGCAGATTAATATTTTTTTTCATTTTTCTATAAAATTAAAAATGCCCATTGTTTCTTTTTAGTGGATGAAAAAATTTTTAAATCAGCCTCTAAAATAATACTGCAAACCAATAAGCAGTCATGTCGTAAAAAAAATAAACCAAAAACAACCGGAAATAAAAATTCCTAAAAAGCTTTTCATTTGACTTCTCCTAGTTGAGAATGTGTCTAGTGACAGATGACTGATTATTTCATTTTACAAATATCCAATCATTTATTAGAAGGAAAGGCTTGGATTAAGTGTCTTAGTGGAGAGTTTTCCTATTCTAGCCTGTAGTTAAAATGCTGGTTTTTCATAATCTTATTCTCATGTCCATTTATTTCTACTCAATATGAAACTCACTGTATTTTGACTCATTCAATGTGTTTCTTGTTGTTCTTAAGATTCTACTGTTGGACCATGACAGAGGTCAGGAACAGAAAAATTAATAAAACCCAATAACTGCCATAGGGGAATTCAAGTCTAGTGGCAAAACTGGCAATAGACAAAGTAATATTCCCATTATGCTTTAGATTGGTGGAGTTATACAAACTGAATGGATTTTGTTGATAAAACTACATTAGCAGAAACACTAAGAGATTGTATCAAAAATCTAGAAGGATTTTTAGAGATTATCTAGTTCAAATCTCTTATTTTACCAACAAGGGCATTAAAGCTCAGACCTCATGGACAGTGGGTAGCTGAACTGGCAAAGGATTGAAATTTTCATACCTCCTAATATTTTATTATAACAAGAGGTACTCGAATAAAGGAGCTAATTCGACCTTCGCCAGTAGATATCTAGCTCACCCTCTATTATTTCTAGGTGTTTTGAATTGTATACAACCTCGTTGTTTACCCACTGGCATGAATTTAAAGTCTTCATTTTATAATGTCAGTTTTACTGTTATTCAGCAAATCAGGAGATGATTGCTATTGGAAAGAATGTTGTTACTCACAGTTCCCAAAATGAGTGGGCACAGCACACCACACAGGGCCACGTGGGACAGTCAGGAGGCATTGGGAGTGGGAGGAAAGCAGTGGGCAAGAGACTCTATTGTGGTTTCTGCAGGAAAGAATGGGTGAGGCAGAGAAAGCAGGTTTAGGATTGGCTAATTTGGATAATTTCCATGAGTTCTGGAGAGCAGCGGCTGTTCTGAGCTGTCTGGTATCTGGCCCTGTTGTGATTAGGATAGGGGAATATTGGCCTGGAGTGTAAGAGCCTGATAGAAGCTGTGTGGGGGTTTGTGGCCTCTGGATTGGTTAGTTTGCAAATGAAAGATGTGCTCCAAGGCTAATCATCTGCTATCTCTAAGAATTGGTTAGATGGGGTGGAGGAATTGGGGGAGTCGGGAAATGGGGGACATTCTCTTCCTGGTTAGTGAAGCCCCAGATGCCAGAGCATCAAGAATATGGAAAATAAGAAAATATAGTTAACACAGTTTCCTGGTTATATTATCATCTTATAGACAAGCTACTAAATATTTCTGGAACTGCATGTCTTTTGAACTTTGGCAATAGCTTGAGCTTTCCAAATGAAAAATGCCAATATAAAACTTCAAAATATACATATTTCTATGGTTAGTAATTACATTCCCATATTTAGGAGGATGGATTTTTTAATTTAGTTTAGGAAAAACAATTCTTTGAGTGGAAAATAACCTAAATAAACTACATATTACAATAAGTTATATTGGAAAAGCACACCTACTTGTAAGTTCATGTTTTGAAACTTGAAAAAACCTTTGTCTTAGAAATTGTTCCAAAAATGGAAGGTAGGTTCCCACTTAGCCACCTTTAACACATTTAACCAAATGTATCTAAACTTTTAATTCAGGGATCCTAGAATTCAACTAACTAAAATTTTGAGAGTAGGAATATTTGTTGCATAGGAGAAAGATGGATGTACTTTTGGAAAATGTACCTATTTGTGAAATAAGCAGAGTTAGGTTTTATACTTACTTTCCTATCTCTTCCCCCATGAACTCTAACCCAACCTAATCCAACCCAACAAAAACAAACCACACACACACAGTTCTCCTCACATCCCCAGGCACTCAGTCCCTCTTGCTGTTCCTCCTACCCAGAAATGTACCCATCCAACTGCACAATACTCTAAAACCGTATTTCTCCTGTCCTTCTGAATCAATGTAGGTGTAGTTTAGCACACCAGTGTAATTTCACACAACTAGAACTTCTTCAACTAAATCACAGTAAGATATAAAATGTGACCAATCTCCTTACCCTCTCCAAGTATTTGAATTTTAAAGAGAAGATACTTGTTCCCTAAATAAAATGACAATGGAGGGCGGGGAAGAGGTATGCATCTTCATCATTGTGACAATATAAAGTGTATATGATGATGACTTAAAATCATAAGATTTATAAATTTGAAAATGAGAATTTTATTTTTTATGATTGGTTGCAACCTGCAGGCTGGGAAGTGGAGCCTCTGGCTGAGACAAAAGCTGGCACTTTGAGGGAGGAAGGGTGGGGCAGGAGTTTTATGCCCAAAAGGTTATAAGGAGGAGCTATGAATATTCATGAAAGGGGTCACACATGTGTGTGATAAGCAAGCATATATGTTACATACATCCTATGTTCACTTTGGGGTAGAGACTTAAAATTAAAATGCTTTAGCCAGGCACGGTGGTGCGTGCCTGTAGTCCCAGCTACTCAGGAGGCTGAAGCAGGAGGATCGCTTGAGCCCAGGAGTTTGAGGTTGCTGTGAGCTAGGCT
>NW_012140191.1:2829009-2850765 GCF_000956105.1 Propithecus coquereli
GGAGTTCATGCCAGGCCATCATTTGCATCCTGCATTTGCTGCGGAGCTGTGGTGAGACGTCCAACCCTGCAGTCACCGTTCTGAACGTCAGGGAGGCTGACACTTTATGGGAGGGTTGATTCTCAAACACAAATAGGGCACATGCGCTTCTTGGCATTTTGTCTCCCATTCTAGCTGCAGAAGCTGCTTACTTATATATGTCATCCTAAAGGTCAGCCTTCTTGGGCTGAAGAAGAAAAGAGGAATCACGGGAAAGTGCAGGGAACACCGAGAATCCTCGGTGCTGTAGCGGGGGGTGTCCAGGTCCTGCTTTGCGCTTGGCTGTGCGTTTCGCTCAAAGCGATCTGGACCCACAGTTGCTGCCAGGATCTGTCAGTGCCCTAGTTTTGCCCAATTCTATGCACATGACCAAGTCTGTGCCTCTTATTTCAGGCTGAATAGCTTCCTGTGTAAGGCACAAGCAGGACGAGGGCAACCGTGATCATTTGTACTAGTAGGAGAAGGAATGTTGCTTTTCTCAGAGTAAAATTAACAGTGAAAATTTTATCTTTTAGTTTTCTGCATGCATCCCTCCCACCGTGCTGCTGACGTGCTTTAGCTGACAGTTAAATATCTTTGTGAATTAGTTTTCTTTCTCTTTCCCTCTCCAATGTTCCTCCTGCCCATCAGTCTCACATGTTCCCAGTCGGGTATCTTTCCTTTTAAAACAAAGAATCGTACATATTTGAAACACGGACTTCGGTGGCGGGGGGGGACCAAGGGCAACACACGTAACCTAAACAGCTGTACACCCATAATTTGCTGAAATAAAAAAAAAAAAAATAAAAAAAATAAAAATAAAATAAAATACAGTAAAATTATGCTCTCTTCATCAAAAGGTGAAACAAAGGACATAAAGATATTGTATCTGCAGCATCTGTAAACTTGCTGAAACCAGTCCATGGTCAGTGGTCATTTATCAGGAAGGAATGCTTTGTAAACCAGTCAGCTGTCATGTCGAAATTGCAAAAGGGGAGGACAGTTTGGCTGCATGTCAGGTAGTTGGTTGAAGTCAGTTGAGGAGTCTTCCATTCTTTGTTTTCCAGGACTGGTTTCTGTTTAACCCTTAGGACAAAAAGTCCAGTAATGATTAGTGAGGAAGAGGGTGTACTGAAGCGTGACCGACCTCCCATGTTGTCATGGCTGGGCAACTTAGTTTTTAAAAGTTTCTCTGGGGTCTCCTTGGCCAAGAGGGCAATTGGTCAGGGTGCTTAGGATTTTATTTTTATTCCACAATGGGGTGATATAACTTTTAAGCAGAGAACTATAAGTGGGCATATCAACTCACTATTAACAGATCCTTCCCTGAGACCTCCTCATATAAAAAAATTGCCCATTAATTATTAAAGCCTCCGAGAAGTTCTGTAATGAAGTTACCAATTTAGCTATGGTTAGGTCAGGTCCTTAATACTATTTTTATTTTTCACAATGTCTTCTCTTTTTCTAATTATCAATATACATATTTTCTAAGAAAGCCAAGATTTTCCATAATAAATAGGTCCCATGTGAGGGACAAGGAATTCCCAAGGAGGGGCAAAGAGAGGATGACAATTGCTATTTTTATGGGCCAGTGCTTTGTAAATGGAATAGTGCCACGTGGTTGTAGGAACAATTAACCTAACACATATCTAAGGATTATGTCCTATGAATTACACGAACCAGTGCCAACATTGATACAAGGGAAGGATGGGATCTCAGTGTATACACTGAGGTATAGGGAGTTGGTTATTTTAGGTAACAACAAAATATCAAATACATCTTCCAGGTTTGCTAGAGGATAACCTACAGGCAGCCGAACCACCCAAAAGTTGTCTTTGGCTCTGTGGAGCCATTACTCTGGAATTGAGAGGTGTGAAGAAATCCTGGGAGGGAAGGTGACCTCTATTAGAGTGCTATTTCTCCCATCCAAGTATTAACCAGGCCCAACCCTGCTTAGCTTCTGAGATCAGATGAGATTGGGCACTTTCAGGGTGGTATGACTATAGACCAGAGTGTTATTTCTATCCTTCATCATCAGGGTTGCTAGCCACCTGTAGCTGGTTGCTATGAACTAGATGGTTGCTTAAGTGACAGCTAGAATTTGTCATTCTCTTAAAGAGAGTAGGCTTGAAAACTAGCTCTCGGATTATTTATATGTGGGCTCCAATTTGCTATGAAGATAAGAAAGTCACTAAAAAATTGTCCTTTTGTAATTTTCATTTTCTTAATTCATATAAGTGCCAGGTAGTTAAAGGACTAGTTAAAAAAATTTAGTGAAAAGGATAAGAATACTCTTGGGTTAGATGTGCTCCTTAAAATGAAAACACACACACACACACACACACACACACGCAAACACACATACTCAGGTTCATTAGGCCAAATGATTGATTAACCTGATAATTATTAGGTTTCCTCTATTTCTCAATTATTAGGTTACCTTTTGCTGATGTCTTTATAAACTTTCTGTAATGAAGAAACAAATAACAACAATAAAATAACAGAAAAACAAAACCCCAAAAAACCCAACCCACTTTTGCATCCTCAAACATAAGATTTCTACCTAATTTGAAATTTCTGCCAATAATCTCAACAGAAGAATATGCCAAATAAGTGAATATTTTTAGTTCCATGCGCTAAACAGCAGATACAGATCTGTGATTGAAGATAAACAATCTGTCAGCTAAATATTTAAAAATAACGAATACAGTTTCCTCCTAATACACAGCATTCAATGGTTTTTGAACCTCAGATGGATTTTGTCAGTAAGTTCTTGGTTTCTTTTCCCCCCTCTGGCGGCTAGTAAACTAGTTTGTTTAAAAGGATGTTAACCTTTTCAACTAGCCACTGGATATTGTGGAGGGAAATGCCTGCATCTGTAGAAATCCTCCTGACAGGTGGTTTGCAACAGCCTGTTGTTTTGACCTTGGTCTCTGGCTCGTACGATACGTATCATGGTTCTTGTCAAAGGAATGCATTTTGAAAGGGAATCATTTCTAACTTCAAAACAATATTAATTCTTTTTCCTCATCATTGTCATTCCTTCTGTGATGAAGAAAGATCTTTGAAATGATGTCTCAATTTGGCACATTATTCTAAAATCCTAAATAATGTTGTCATAAATTGATAGTGTTCTATTGAGTCACTTGACACTTTTAAATATATGTTTGACAAAATGGGTCATTGATTAAATACTATAATTCAATTATTTTTTAAAAAATAATAAAATAAAATAGACTTTCTCCTCCAGGTTTGTTTTGTAAGAAGCATTTAAATCGCAAAAGAGCTACCCACAAGAGACTCCTGCCAGTTCTCTCTTTTTTTTTGGAGACAGAGTCTCGCTGTGTTGCCCAGGCTAGAGTGTCGTGGTGTTAGCCTAGCTCCCAGCAACCTCAAACTCCTGGGCTGAAGCGATCCTCCTGCCTCAGCCTCCTGAGTAGCTGGGACTACAGGCAAGTGCCACCATGGCTAGCTAATTTTTTCTATATATTTTCAGTTGTCCAGCTAATTTCTTTCTATTTTTTAGTAGAGACAGAGTCTCGCTCTTATTCAGACTGGTCTCAAACTCCTGACTTTGAGCCATCCTCCTGCCTCGGCCTCCCAGAGTGCTAGGATTACAGACATGAGCCACTGCATCCAGCTGGGTTCTCTCTATTTTAATAAGAGCACAAAACAATATTTAAGTAAAACTAGGACAAATTTTGGGAAGTTTTTTATAGAATCATAGAAATATAAAAAGTTGTGTAAATCATATTTTCAATCAGTCTTTTTTCTTCAAAGCCATCTATAGCTTTTCAATTCATTAAAAAATACCTTTTAAGCTCTCTGTCACCGAGACTTAAAGCATATTTTACTGGGATCTTTGGCCTCAAGAAGCTTATATTTTGGTATTTTGTTTAACCAAGGTTTTGTGTGTGTGTGTGTGTGTGTGTGTGTTTAGCTTCACAAATTCTTACCTTGAAAGTGAGAAATTCTTACCTTGAAGTTGATTCTATTATCTATTTTTAAGATTATGGCCTGGTGGTTTGACCTGATCTTTGTGATTTGTAGTACAGCTTTGTGATCTTAGGTTTGGAGATGCTTCTACAATGTGGGCACCCTCATTCATACACTGTGTCCTGTGTTCATTTTACATTCAGTTTGTGCAAAGCATTTGTGAATGTATCTGTTTATAGGCTCTTGTTTGCAGCTCTGCCTCTCACATTCAAAATCTGCTTAAAACTACCTATGCCCAAACAAGGCAGGTGGCCGAGGTTAAGAACTCAGCTATGCGATCCCATGCCTGCATAGCGTACGTGGCATCCAGCCCTAAATCTTTAGTAGTCTAGGTATGTCTCCTTAGGCAGCTTACTTAACATTTCTGTGTCTAAGATCCTTCACCTGCAAAATAGAAGCAATAATATGGTAAAGCCCCCTCCATTACATTATCAGTTTAAATTGAATTGAGTAAAATGCAAAGCCTGTTTTTGTGAGATGAATGAAATGAGAATGAGGGCTGGTGCCGGAAGAGTTCCTGGGACAGCAGAAGGAGACCTCTTTTTCCTTTGTGCTTGTCTTCTCTCTTGGTCCCTGGGTACATGTCCTCTCATTTGCCCATGTCAAGAACACAATCAGAAGTGCACAGTTGTTCTTTGAGGACTTGGGAAGCTGTTCACAGCCTGTTGAGTTAACTGCTTCTCAGAGGAGCAAAAATGTATTTTACCACCAGCCTCCAGGTCGCCTTTTGTGTCTTCAAGCATGGCTGCATGAAATAGACTGAATAAGGGGTAACCAAGAGTGGAGATTTTCTTTTCACACATCATTGACTATTTCCTTCTCTCCCCACTTTGTCTTTTCATGGAGAAATTACAAGCTTTGGTACTTTAATTATTATGTCTATTAGGACAATCTAGCCTTCTTCAATGCACAGCAATTTAAAACTTCTTTCTTATTCATCATATTTAGTTTTTTATTCCTTAAACTATTTTCTCAAAATTCAGATTTATTGTAGCAAGAGTTCTGTATTGAAAACAGAGTTAAATAAAATCCTTAAAATGGTAGTAATCATAATGATAATATTAGTAATTACATATAATCAATAATGCAATAATATTATTAGTAATATTGTGATTACTGGTAACAATAATCACAATATTATGAAAACCATTTCCTTAATACCTATAGTATGTCTGGCATTTAACATATTTATTATTTCTTTTGATATTCCTCCAAATCCTCATAGATACTAGTATATTGTAGTGAACAAACTGAATTTCAGAAAGTTATGTCAATATCTTAGTTTGCACAAGTATATTTGACACCAAAACTCACATTCTTCCCACTACACACAGTTGATGATGGTCTAGCTATAAATTTTAACTTTCTTATTTCTTCACATGAGGCTGATATTAAGATGTCCTAGCAATTATTTTTTTAAAAATGATCATTTCTTTGACTACTGGTTTCAAGGCCTCCAAATTTGGGTCAAGTAGTTTCATGTCCAGATATAATTTTTTTCCTGATATGCTTTCAGAAACCCATTTATAGATGGCTGAAGATTTTGTTAGTTTGTTTTGGTTAGATGCAAGATTGTAACTCGATGACAGTAATGACACGGAAGTCACATCAAATCAAAGGAAGGGCAGCAATTTGGCATGACTCTTTGAACATGTTTGTGCCAAACCAGGAGGTTTTTTTTGGATCTTGTCTGATAAGAATCTGATTCAATTTAAGAATCATCAGAGCTAACCCATTGAAAATCATTTTTCTTTTTCAATGAAAATGAAACACTTTCTTGGGAGATACTTTTACAATCATTCCCAAGCAGGCTGGAGCCTTCTTCCCCCCCCTCCTATTTCCTGCCTTTGCTGTGAAAGCTCTGTGAAAAATAAGCACAGATGAGAGGACACAATGACATCTGCCTTCCTGCTTGTGGTTCCATAAGTGATACTTCTGTGGGTTGCAGTTGTACTGATATTGGTAGGAAGGGGAATCCATTTTTTATTATTGAAAATAGCTTTTTTCTCCTTCATTGAAAATGACAATTGTGCGTCACAGGAAAGTGGGAGCTTGGAATGAAGAAAGCGTCAGGATAAATTTAGCTTTTGTCTTGCTTCCGATCTCAATTTGGATATTGTTTGCAAGATGAGCACTGTTCCATCCTCAGGACCAAGGAGATTTTGAAAGTGGTGGGAAACGGCACAGGTGCCCTGGACGGTGAACAATCAGATTCAATTCAATCAATGGCTGGTTTTGTCTGTCCTCACGGGAGGGCCTTTTATTTTTTCCCTCCTCTGTCCCTATTTTTTTGGTCAAACTGTGTGATAAATAATAAGATCAAGGGACTGGAAACCAAGATTCTGGCCTCAGTTCCACCTGATAAATTATTGCTCCAAGTGTGCTATTTCTTGCCCTCTTGCTGTTTTTAAAAAAATTTTTTTGGCAGTTATTATACACAGAAAACAAAAAAGTAATCTATTCAGAGTTTAACAGAGTGTGTGTGTGTGTGTGTCTATGCATGTACATATGTGTGTATGTACACATACACATATGTATGTATGTATATGTGTGTGCACACACATATGTACATACACATATGTGTATATGTATATACACATAAACTTGAATTATTGATGTTTGTGCAAGGGATTTGAATATTTAGGGACAAATTCTTAGGGCTTTTAAGCATAGATCAAATGTTCAATCATATGTAAGCCATTGAGTTTGGGGAAAATTTGGTGTAATTAAAGATGGTCTGAATATATGTGTTCCAATACTCTGAATTTCCTTGTAATTTCCCATAGTCTTTTATTAAGAAGGTGAAAAATAGCGGTGATGCTGACTGTAGAGGTTAGAGAACAATGTGTGTTGATGTAAGTAAAATTGGGGATGAACATGGGCACGTGGTTGAATGATGGATTGATGGCTAGTGGTTAGCAACTATTAACCATTTATACAACTTAGTATCACAAAATTCACAGGTTTGACAGAGAATTGGGTAAAAAGGGGACTTCATAATTCCAGCTCATTATCACTTCAGTGGTAATTCTAGACACAGTGCTGCTATTAATTATTTTAATAATTACATTTGTGTGTATATTCTACAGAAATCATTGTGATACTGGGCTTATATGTCATTCTAAGAAGAGCAGATTTGGCCAATAACTATGAAGAGCATTTCTTGAACAGGATATCAGCAAGATGCTGACACGAGGTGCCTAATGCTTGTCCACACACTGCGTACGCCCCCCCCCCAAAAGGGACCAAACCCACAAATGACCAACAACATTTTGGTTAGAGTATTTGCAGGACAGTGCTGGGGAGTGGCAGAGATCCCCATGGAGACTTGGAAAGGACATGTAGAAAAGGGAATGAAACACCCCACCTTTGCTACTGGTCTCCCCAGTCAGAGCCAGTTTGGAACCAGGAGGGACTCTCCCTATGGGAAAAAGGTAAGCAGGAGGCCTCCAGCAGCCCTCATTAAAGTTTCAGAAAACTACAGTCTTTGCTCTTGGAGAGCTCTGTAGTCCCCACAGGCCCTAAGCCCAGTCTTGGGAGTTGCCAGTAATTCACATGGCTGCATTACTCCAAAGAAGGAACCCACATTTTGCTTTCTACCCAAAGCTACTTCTGTAAGGTGCCATCTTGAGACTGGAGCCACTGCTAGAGTGTGTCCTGATCCAGGGGCCAGCAGCTATGACATCTCTCTATCCCTAAGGCCCCACCACCACTGCACTGTGCTCACACAGTAATATGCCATTCCCCAGCCAAACAGCCACAACTCTTTACCACATAGAAAAAAACTGCCTATAAGCTGCTCCATTCCTCCATCCCAGTGGCTGCAGTGCTCCAACCCCAGCTACTCAGAGCCTAGGCCCAGTGGAACAGCCATAACTTAGGTGTTTGAGCCTATGAGGCACCCTGTCCCTCGCAAGGAACAGGTAGGTGATCTTGTGCAGCAGGGAGATGGCACCCAACCTAGTGGAAGAGCAGCCCCACTGTACCCTCAGCTTACAGAACAGCTTGGCACCTCTGCTCCCAGCTGTGAGGCTATGCCTGAGCAGTTGCACAAACTCATATAGCCTGGGTCACTAAGCTGACATTGACTATAGCTAAAGAAACTGCACAGAGACTACACTACTGTACCCGCTTGGAACCAAAGGCAATGAACCCTACCTAATCAACACCCTAGGACACATCTCCAGGTGAAAATCTTTCTGTATAAAGCTGGTATATAAAATTGGATGACATGACCATTGCACTAGATGCACAGATATCAAATGCAGTGACACAAGAAACATGAAAAAGTAAGGACATATGACACCAACAAAGAAACACAATAACTCTGCAGTGACTGACCCCACTCCCCAGTGGAAATTTACAAATTGCCTGAAAAGGAATTCAAAATAATGATCTTAAGGAAACTCAATGAGATACAAATGAATACAGATAGATAATTCAACAAAATCAGGAAAACAATTCATGATCTGAATGAGAAATTTAACAAAGAGGTAGATATCATAAAAACAAAACAAAGCTTGGAGCTGAAATTTCACAGAAAGCTTATTTAACAACATAATAGGTAAAAATTTCCCAATTCTTAGGAGAGATTCAGATCCATGAAGCTCAAAGGACCCTAATTAAATTCAATCCAAAGAAGTCCTCTTTAAGGAACACTATAATAAATTGTCAAAAGTCAAAGACAAAGAGAGAATTCTATTAATAAAAGTAGCAAGAGAAAAGTGTCAAGTCACTTATAAGTGAATCACCATTAGACTATCAGCTGATTTTTCAGCAAAAACCTTGCAGGTTAGGAGAGAATGGGATCATATATTCAAAGTGCCAAAAGAGAAGAACTGCCAACCAAGGAAACCATACCCAATAAAGCTATCCTTCAGAAATGAAGGCGAAATAAAGTCTTTTTTTATTTATATTTGTACACAATTATGGAGCACATGTGTAATTGTTACATGTGTAGCAGTTAAGTCAGGGCTTTCAGGGTATCCATCATCCAAATGGCATACATTGCATCTATTAATGAATTTTTCTGTCATCCTCCCCCATCCCATGCTCTCCCTCTTCTGAGTCTCCATTATCAATCATTTCACTCTCTACATCCATGTGAACACATTTTTTAGCACTCACTTATGAATAAGAACATGTAATATTAGTCTTTCTGTGCCTGGCTTGGATAGTCTTCTCCAGACAAGCAAAAGCTGAAGGAATTCATGACCACAACATCAGCTTTACAAGAAATGCTTAAGAGAATGCTTCAACTGGAAGTTAAAGGATGTTAATTACTACCAAGAAATCATATGAAAGTATAACACTGGTAGAGGTAAATTTATAGTCAAATTCGGAATATTTTATTATTATAATGGTGGGATGTAATCTTTAGAATCTCTAGTATGAAGATTAAAAGTCAAAATGATCATAAGTTAGGCCACAAAACAAGTCTCAACAAATTTTAAAAATTGAAATTATATTAAGTATCTTTTCTGACAACAATGGCATAAAACTAGAAATATACAACAAGAGAAACTTTCAAAACCATAAAACCACAGGAAAACTGAACAATATACTTCTGAACAATGAATTGATCAATGAAGTAATTAGAAAGAAAATTAGAATATTTCTTGAGACAAAGCAAAATACCATACCAAAACACCATACCAAAACCTATGGGATACAGCAAAAGTAGTTCTAAGAGGGAAGTTTGCAGCAATAAATGCTTTCATCAAAACATTAGAAAGATCTCAAATAAATACCCTAATAATATGTATCAAGGTATTAGAAAAACAGAAACTAAACCCAAAATTAGTAGAAGAAAAGAAATAATAAAGATCAGAGGAGAAATAAACAAAATGGAGGCTAAAATAATACAAAAGATCAATGAAACAAGGAGTTGGTTTTCTGAAAAGATAAAATCAGCAAACCTTTGGCTAGACTATGAAAATTGAGAAAAGACTCAAATAAATAAAATCAGAGATGAAAAAGGAAACATTTCAACTGAGACCACAGAAAAACAAAGAATCATAAGAGACTATTATCAACAACTATACACCAACAAACTGAAAAATTTAGAAGAAATGGAGCAATTTCTGGACACCCACAACATACCAAAATTGAATCATGAAGAAATAGAAAGTCTGAATAGAATAATGAGTAACAAGATTGAAATCAATAATAAAAATTCTCTCATTAAAGAAAAGCCCAGGACCTTATGGCCTCACTACTGAATTCTACTAAACAATTAAAGAAGAACCAACACCAATCCTTTCCAAATTATTCCAAAAAATGGAAGAGGAGGAAATCCTTCTAACCTCTATGAGACCAGCATCATCCTAATACCAAAACTAGACAAAGACACAATAATAATAACAAAGCACTACAAGCCAATATCCTTAATGAACATAGACATGAAAATCCTCAACAAAATACTAGCAAACCAAATTCAAAAGGACATTAAAATGATAATACACTATGATCAAGTGGGATTCATCCCAGTAATGTAAGGATGGTTCAGCATATGCAAATCAATAAACATGACACATCCAATCAACAGAATCAAGGACAAAACCCATATAATCATTTCAATAGGTGCAGAAAAATCGTTTCACAAAATTCAACATTGCTTCATAATAAAAACTCTTAACAAATTAGATATAGAAGGAATGTACCTCAACACAATAAAAGCCGTATATGATAACCCCACAGCTAACATCATACCGAATGATGAAACGTTAAAAGCTTTTCCTCCAAGATCTGGAAAAAGGCAAGGATGCTCACTTTTGCCACTTTTATTTGACATAGTTCTGGAAGTTTCAGCCAGAGCAATTAGCAAAAGAAAGAAATAAATGGCATCAAAATTAGAAAGGAGAAAGTAAATTATCCTTGTTTGCTGATGACATGATCTTATATACAGAAAACCTTAAAGACTCCACCAAAACTGTTAGAACTAATAAATTAATTCAATAAAGTTGAAAAATACACAATTAACATACAAAAATCAGTAGAGTTTCTATATGCCAATAGTGAACTATCTGAAAAAGAAATCAAGAAAACAATCCATTTGCAATAGTTACAAAATAAAATAAAATACCTAGGAATAAATTTAACCAAGTAGGTGAAAGATCTGTACAATGAAAACAATAAAACATGATTAAAACATTGAAAAGGACACAAATAAATGGAAAGATATTCTGTGTTCATGGATTGGAAGAATTAATATTTTTAAAACGTCCATACTACCCAAAGCTATTTACAGATTCAGTGCAATCCCTATCAAAAGACCAATGACATTCTTCATAGAAATATAAAAACGAAACTATATAACGAAAATATAAACATGAAAACTTGTATGAAATCACAAAAGACCCTGAATAGTCAAAGCAATCTTGAGCAAAAAGAACAAAGCTGGAGACATCACATTGACTTCAAAATATACTACAAATATATAGTAACTAAAACAGCATGGTATTGGCAAGAAAGAAAAAAGAAAAAGAAAGAAAAAAGAAAAACATAGACCAATGGAACAGAATAAAAAACATAGACCAATGGAACAGAATAGAGAACTCAAAAATAAATCCACACACTTACAGCCAACTGATTTTCAGCAAAGGTGCCAAGAACACACATTGGGGAAAGGACAATTTCTTCAATAAATAGTGCTGGGAAAACTAGTTATCCACATGCAGAAGAATGAAACTACACCCCTATCTCTCACTATATGCAAAAATCAACTCAAAGTAAATTAAAAATATAAATATCAAACCATAAACTAACAGAATAAACCATAAGGTAAATGGTTCAAGATGCTGGTCTGGGCAGGAATTTCTTAGATAAGACCTCAAAAGCACAGCCCACACAAGTAAAAATAGACAAATGGTATTACATCAAACTAAAAAAGTTTGTGTGCAGCAAAGAAAACAATCGACCAAGTGAATAGATAACTTACAGAATGGGAGAAACTATGCAAACTATGTATCTGGCAAAGGTTAATATCCAGAAAATATAAGGAACTCAAACGACCCAAGATCAAAAAATCAAATAATCTGATCCAAAAATAGCAAAAGACCTGAATAGACATTTCTCAAAGAAGACATATAAATTGCCAATAGGTATATAAAAAAAAATGCTCAACATCACTAATTATCTGGGAAATACAAACCAAAACCACAATAAAATATCACCTCACCCCAATTACGATGACTATAATCAAAAAGGCAAAAAATAATAAATTCTGGTGTGGATGTGAAGAAATGGGGACCCTTATAAACTGGTGGTAGAAATGTAAATTAGTACAACCACTATAGAAAACAGCATGGAAGTTCCTCAAAAAACTAAAAATAGAACTACCATATAATCCCACTACTGGGTATTTATCCAAAGATATTGAAATGAAGATGTCCTAGAGCTATTTGCACTTCCATGTTTATTGCAGCATTATTTACAATAGCCAAAATATGACATCAATCTAAATGTCCATCAACAGATGAATGGATAAAGAAAATTTGATATGTATACACAATGGAATATTATTCAGCCATAAAAAGAATGAAATCCTGTCATTTGCAGCAACATAGATGAACCTGGAAGACATTATGTTAAATAAAATAAGTCAGGTACAGAAAGACAAAGACCACATTATCTCACTCATTTGTGGGATTTAAGAAAGCTGATTTCGTAGACGTACAGAGTAGAATAGTGGTTACAGAGGCTGGGAAGAGTAGGATGCAGTGGGGAAAGGAAAGCAATTGATCAGTGGGTACAAAATGGAAGATAGATGGACAGGAGGAATAAGTTCTGTTGTTCTACTGTACAGTATGGTGACTATAATTAACAATATTGTATTGTATATTTTTCAAAATAACTAGAAGAGAGGATTTTTGGATGTTTTCATTACAAAAACATCATAAATGTTTAAATTGATGGATAAGCTAAATACCCAGATTTGATCACTACACAATGTATAAATGTATCAGGACATCACACTGTACCCCATAATATGTAAATTATTCTGTGTCAATTAAAAATAAAACTTAAGCCAGGCACAGTGGCTCTCACTTGTAATCCCAGCTACTGCAAAACTGAGGCAGAAGGATCACTTCATCCCAGGTGTTCGAAGATGCAGTGAGCTATGATCATGCCACTAAGCTCCAGCCGGAGTGACACAGCAAGATTTCATCTCTAAAAAATAGATAAATAAACTTTAAAAATATGGCTAAATCAGATGTCAGTTATCAAAAATCAGATATTTGTATTATGCAGCTTGCTAATTCCTTACCATGAATATTGGTTTATTTCATGGTGCATAAAAAATACATCTTTATGTCTAATTTAAACATAGCATTCTATAAGTCACCTTTGTATACTGAAAATGGATAAAAATGGATCTTTTGAACAAAAATAATTATGGTTTCTTGAATAGAAGTCTTCCAGAGATTTAATAATGATTTTTATTTGAAGAGTGCTTTCAATTAATGTGCATACCCAACAATCTGCTAAGGCAGAAAGGAAGTTTAATTTTCCAGTGAGAAGCCTGTGGTTCAGGGAAGTTAAGTGACTAAGGTCGTAGAGTGAGTCAGAGTCAGGACACACGTCCAAGACTCCAACAATTCTCTCCAGTCTCAGCTCCATCCCCTGAAAATGAACAAATGAAAATTCACCTTTGAATAATGTCTTTACAATTAACTTCATACATAACATTTCATTTAAAACTCACAGCTACTCAGTGAGAGTAGTATTATCTCCATTTTACAGACAAAGAAACGCAGACTCAGGAATTAACCTGCCAGGTACACTGGCTTGGAAAGTGGTGACGGGCAAATGTTAGAGATGGTTTTTTGATTCCTAGCTTTTGCAACAATGTAGCATGATAGAGGCTTTCAAAGCAGGCTGCTTTATCCCCTTTTCCTCCTGTGACAAGATACTTAACAATTTCTGTTTTAGTCCAAGACACCTGGGAATAAAAGTCAAATTCTGGTCAAGCCATTTAGTTTGTCCACTAAGGAGATTAAAAAGAAGGTAAACTTAAATTTGCTAAAAAGATAATATAATTGAAGCTAGAGTTTGGCACAGGACTTGGGTAGGGGGATATGGGAAACTGATGTTGTAACAATGTCAAAATACTACTGAGAAGGTACAATAGGTGAATGTAGCTAATATTAATACTGCAATGAAATTTACACATGAGTTGATGATTTGTATTTGAAGTCTTCAGTGGAGGTGGGGCAAACGGGGTCTTTTCTCCTGGACTACAGTAGTCCCTTGTTATCCATGGTTTTACCTTTTGTGGTTTCAATTACCCATGGTCAACTGTGGTCCACAAATATTTTGAGACAGAGAGAGAGAGAGAGAGAGAGAAGACGGTGTGGGGAGAGAGAGCACATTCACATAACTTTTATTATAGTATGTTATATTGTTCTATTTTATTGTTGTTGTTAATGTCTTACTGTACTTAATTTTTAAATTAAACTTTACCATAGGTATGTATATAAAGGAAAAAATATAGTACATAGAGGATTCAATAATACCACGTTTTCAAGCTTCCATTGGGGGTCTTGGAACATATTTCCTGTGGATAAGGGGGGACTCCTGTACTGAGTTGGAATCTTGTGTATACCTGTATAGAGGTTGCCAAATACATTTTTGTTTCAATTCTATGTATCTTCATGATGGTTAGTTCCTAATGTCCTTGCATTTGGGGGAAAAAAATGAGCTACCTGTTAAAATTTTAGCTTATTCATTGGATTTACTTATTCCCTCCCTCTTTCCAGATGGGATTTGAGTAGATAAATAAGGCCAATGGAAAATATAGAACACAAATATGCAGACTCAAGGAATAACCTAGCTTTACAACAGAGTTCATCTGTTTTGCTTTGAGCTTCCTTACAGCCTGGGCAAAAAGTGACAAGCTCACTGAACTTTAAAAGATATTTTTTCCAGAGCTTTACAAAGGGAACTTCCAATGATCTAATGAAAATGACATTCAAAAGAATTTTTCAGGGATTCAATCATTTCCCTGTCTCTTCTAGTTAACATTAATAAAGTCAGAGGGTTTAATAGTGAAGTGCAACTCAATCCAAGCAACCTATGAGGGCCTAAACTGAGTGATCTACATGATCCAAAAACCTGCTGATCTTCTTTAGTCCAAGGACAGAGTTCAAGTGCCAACCTAGAGCAGTGTAGACTGGGATGTCCTTAAGACAATTTTCTTTCAAGTTCATGTGTCTCAGACGAGTTGGAGGCAGATGTGGAGGTTTTGCTCTCTAACTGATGAGAGCTGAGAGGCACCACTGAGATGGAGTAAATAGCCAGGACACAAAATCCTGGCCTGATGACAACTGAGCAGAGAGGTTATCCAGCAGCATTAAGCCAGCTTACCCTGTGGCCTGCAGCCACCACTCCAGTGACTGCAACGGCTTTCCAAGTCCCCAATCCTTGGCTCTCTCTTGGCTGTTGCTCTGGCACCCCTCCTGCACAGTGCCGCCAGCGTTTGGCCCTTGCTGTCCTTCACCGTTGAAACCATGGGCCAATTCCAACTTCTCCAGTACCCACTCTCACTTGAACTTGGCTGGTTCCAAACTTGCCAAGCTTTGTGAAGGGCCATGCAGGACAAAAGTCAGGCCTGGTGGTGATCTGGCATATCATACTGGCCACTGCTGTAAGCTGTAGAAACAAATGGGTTAATTAGCACTGAGGTGCTCTCACAAAAGGTGAGAAGGCCATCTTTTAGGGAGATAGTCTAGGCCTTGCTGGGGTGCAGATGGTGGTGGCGGGGCTGGCTCACTTTGTTTGTACATGGCTGATGCAGCTCTCAAATCCATGCCCAGAGCCCATAGCTCAGAGTTCTTTTTAACTAAACCAAGCCAGCGCAATTATTAGCTTTTTGCCCTCTGAAATTCACACTGACATAAATTCATGGAATTTTGGAGTATTTTAGTAATATTCCAGTCTAAAGACTAATAACATGTACAGATAGCCTGGGAGTGATATTGGCCCCACAGATACGTGCAGTGATCTCTAAAAACAAACAAACAAACAAGATAAACCAGAATTGGAATTCATGACTGTGAGGAGGAGGCTCTGTGGCTAGCATGTGCTCCTGCTCAGGCTTTGGGAATTGGAAGAAAAGGCGAGGCGCAGCAGGCAGGTGAGATGTGTTCTTTATTGTCGGGGGGATACAGGAGCGGCAAAAAGCCTGGCTGAGAACATGGCGAGCGCTTATATATGGCTCTGAACAATAGTGGCAACATGCCATGGGAAAGCGTGATCACACGGGTTCACACAGGAGATAACACCTTGGTTACATGTGTATGCTGACTCATGCCTCCCCTGAAGGCCAGCTAACAGCGGGGGGTGGGGTGGGGGCAAGGCAGGGCGGGCCGGAAAAAACACTGCAGCAGTCATCTTAGTTTGGCCTAAGAAACCTGTTGCCTATATAAATGCAATTTCCCTTACAATGATCAGTTTATAAAATTTAGAAGGCTTCAAGTTTAAATCTGGCTTTCCAGGTTTTCTTTAAAATTAGATATGCCACATTCGAACTCACCTTGTCATATGCCACAAACAGCTGGAGCTGAGTGGCTTTGGCGCACTTCAGACCAGCCATGTGCTCTCTATTTCCCTATCCCCGCCGTCTCCCACTGTCTTCCTGACATGGAGTCTGTTTTACTCAGCTCGGGCTGCTCTGACAAAATACCACAGACTGAGTGCCTTAGGTAACAGAAATTTACTTTTTTTTTTTTGGTTCTGGAGGCTCAAAGCCTGAGATCGGGGTAGCAGCATGGTTGAGTCTTGGTGAGGGTTCTCTTCCTAGGTTACAAAGGGCAGCCTTCTCACTGTGTTCTCACATGGGGTGAGGGTGAGGGCAGAGACAGAGAGGAAGCTTTCTATAAGGACACTAATCCCATTATGGAGGCCCCAACCTTATGGCCGCATCTAAACCTAATTATTAATACCTCCCAAAGGTCCTATCTTCAAATACCATTGCATTGGGAATTAGGACTTCAAAATATGAATTTGGGAGGCCTACAAACATTCAGTCTATAGCCAGCTCCAAGTGTCATTTGCCATTTATCACACTGCCTATCACTGAGCTCTTCATTCACTTGTGTCACCAGCTTAGTCCCTGAAACTCTTGAGCATAGAGATGCCTGAAGTCATCCGTTGTGCACATTTTACCACTAAGGGATTTAGCCCACAGAAGTTGTCCTAATCCTGTTAGTCAGGATTAGATCCCACTGGTCTGGCTTTAAGTTTAGGAATATTTCTTCCTTTTCTAATGTATCTTACTTTCCACATCTCTGTAGATTTATGTTTTATAATCAATGAGTATGATATTGAACACCATATATTAAATATTTAAATATTAAATGTTACATTAAATCAAATATTTATGTTATTAAGTATGAAATGCATGATTTCCTTAAGTACTAAGTTTGACAGTTGATATCTCTGACATTTCACTTTGACACTTCTTGCTTTATTTTTATTGTGAAGATACATTCTCAGTCTTTCACATGAATGTTTTAGTTTGTGATTATCTTTCAAATTTTTTTAGAGCAATTTTTGTGAAACCATGGATAAGTCAAAAATTTATGTTATTTTCAAATACGAGTTCTTTCACAGAACCAATGCAACACCCACATCTTGAACTATTAATGAAGTGTTGGGGAAGGATGTGGCTAATGAATGCATGGTACATTGATGGTTTGAGTTCTGTTCTGGTGATTTTAATCTTGAAAATGAGCCACATGGGCGACCTGAGACTAACGTGGATAATGATGAACTGAAAGCTGTAGTGGAAGTGAATCCATCTCAACCTATCTGTGAATTAGCAGCAAGGTTTGACATTGCTATTCAAACAATATTGGACCATCTGAAACAAATAGGCAAGGTAAAGAAGCTAAATGGATGGGTTCCACATGCATTAAAGAGCATCAGTAGAGAAGTCGTCTCGAAGTTTGCCTTTTTTTGCTGTCATGACATAAAGGCAAACCATTTCTACACCATATTGTTACATGTGATGATAAATGGATCCTTTTTGACAATTGCAAGTGTTCGGCACAGTGTTTCGGTAAAGGGGAAGTGCCAACTGAATAGAACTCCATGGTATACATATACCACATTTTATTAATCCACTCATGTATTAATGCTCACTTGGGTTGTTTCCACATCTTTACAATTGTGAATTGTGCCGCTATAAACATTCGAGGGCAAGTGTCTTTTTAATAAAATGTCTTTTGACTCAAACTGTACAAAAACAAATTATGTAATCAAGATGTGTGTACCTCATGATATTTTGAAATAAATTTTTAAAAAAGATGAAGTGTCGAAACACAGTCCAAAACCAAATATTCATCAAAAAAAGCTAATGGTGTCTATTTGGTGGTCCAGTGCTGGCATTATCTACTAGAGCTTCATGAAACCTGGTCAATTGATTACAGTGAATGTCTACTGCAACCAGCTGGACGAAATGATGAAGATGCTTGTGATTAAGCAGCCAAGATTGATCAAAAGAGACAGGCCAATCCTGTTGCAAGACAATGCTCAAGACCATATGTTGCGCAAACAATGCTACTTAAACTCGGAGGCTGGACTTGGAAACTCTTTGTCATCCACTGTATTCAGCAGACCTTGTACCAACTGACTACCACTTCTTCCAGGCTTTGTGCCACTTCTTGCAAGGAAAAATATTCATTTCTCAGCAAGCTGTGGGAAATGCCTTTCACAATTTCATCATCGCCATTCCCTCTCCAGGCTTCTTCACTGCTGACATAAGCAAGCTACCGTTAAGATGGCAAAACTGTGTTGATAGTTTAGGCACATACTTTGATTAATTGTATGATTCTTGTTTGAGATATAATAAACTACACTTTTGGTTTGAAATCGGATATTTCATATTGAATGACCTACATGCATTCAAATACTTGATTTTCTTCATAGATACTTGATCACATGAAAACAGTTTCGGGAATCTTGGTGTGTATGTCATTTTCTTCTGACATGCTTCAAAATTGTATCTTTACTTCTTTCCATAGATATATAAATAAATATACTCCCAAATTACAAGCCTTGGAGTGTTATTTTGACAGGGGGATATATAATAGTCCACTACATATCTTGAACTTAATGTGTTTTGATGAGATAGTCTTATTCACCTATAAATTCTGTATAACTTAAATCATACTTTTCATTCAAAACATGTAATTTCATAAAAAAGCTGGGAAACTGATTGCTTATTGTAACTTACACAAAATATACAATGCTTTACATTTATGGATCACTTTGTTAGCATTGCTCAATTGTCTATTTGCCTATGCCAGATCTGAGTAATAGCCTTGAAAGTGTGTTATCCAAAGATAACCTGAAAAATGACCAAAGACAAGAATCATAAAATTCAATGTGCAGAGTTGAGGCTGGAGACGGAAGTTAGAGTTTCAAGAGATGCATGGCAATGGGGACAGGAACTTAAGTGCCTAAGCAGAGAAAGACTAAGTAGACTTGGAATGACTCACGTCCATATCTCTCCTCTCCTCTCATTCCCCTGTCCACACACACATGTGAAATAAGAAACAAGGTGAAGACTCTCTCAAATATGTAAACCAGGGAAAGGCTCATTCATGAAACGTATACCATTACTCATTTGTATTTTTTCTGTTTCATATTTTTGTTGTTAAGTAGAGATAGTCCCAAACTCCTTCAAAAATGTCCCCAAGCAAAGAAGAGAATGTATTTTAAGCATTATTTCGCTATGCATTAACTTTATATATTTTTCCTTTTTTGAAACCATATTCTTAAATAGAAAACTTAGAAAAGAATAAATGGTATAGAAAATTATTACTGGAAATAAAATCATGTGAAAATATCTAAACTGTACATTATCTTGCTGGTGAAATCTGAGTCCTACTGCAGACTTCCCGAAGCATATTGGCTCTGGGTTTCTGGGGGAAGGTGCTCTGGATCTCTTTTAAAAAGCACACATGCTGCTCCATGTGGTGCAGCAGCTGCTAAGGTAATGATGCATTTTTAGTGAAAAAATACCATAAATAAACATACAAAAAATCATATGAAACTCTCTCCAACTAAGCACAAAATTTGGCAGCAAGTTTAGAATCTAAAAAAAAAATTTATAACTGATAAGATAATATACCAGTCCAACCATTTCCAAATCTTATTTCTACCTACATATTTATGCACATATTTATATAACACATATCACCATTATATTTACCTTTTCAATATGCCCAAGAATTCAATCCATGATTTTCAATGTTAATATATTCCAAAGGTGTGGAGGACTCACAATTAAATGCCTTCACCAGTACGTAAAATTAGTTAGCTGTGAATTAACTAACTATAT
This sequence comes from Propithecus coquereli, assembly GCF_000956105.1. NCBI lineage: Eukaryota > Metazoa > Chordata > Mammalia > Primates > Indriidae > Propithecus > Propithecus coquereli. The sequence continues at coordinate 2,849,372 of NW_012140191.1, forward strand.
AATCAACTACTTTTTTGTGTCATAAAACTAAATGAAGATTTTACTTCTTTTTTGGAATGACAATCCCAAATAATAATAGGTATTATTAGAAAATAAAGGTGTTTTTCTATTTTCTTCTGATTATTAGCTATTTCTAAGGTACGCTAAAAGTATTTGAAATGGTTTATATGTGTGAAAGAATCTAAATATCTATACCAGTTTTTCTTTATCTGAAATGACTCAATTAAAGCCAGTAATTTATTGATAAGAGAATTCAAAACCACAATAACTACATATTAGCAGAGAAAAAAAATTAAGAACTGGCTCAATATAAGCACTAAAAAGATCTCACAACTCACCAGATTCACAAAAGTTAGTATCATATAACATACTAACGTCTGGATTGAAAGGATTCAATGTACTGAGTTTAACAGATAGAACTATCAAGGTGAAGAGATTCAAATAATAAAGTAAATACATTCATTAACTGTACATCAACCCATGACTTTAACAGAACTGTTGGAAGTAGAGCAAATGAAGTGTCTTCAAATTGGGTGATCTATACAAGGTCTAAGAAGGTTATTCAGTACTTTGACTAGAAATTATTTATTTATGAATCTACGATAAATTGCCATCTTTGTGAAACTGCTTCAGTAAGTACGTTGACAATCCACAAACTTTAGGAGTTGCTAGGGATATTTGGTAGAGGAGGGATGGAGAGATAAATGAAAGAGAAGAAGGCAAGAATGAGTAGTAGAAATGCACTTAGAGCTAGGGGTAAAAGAGAACAAGTTTTATTTGGTTCTAACCCTTTCCTTTCCTTCCTTCCTCCCTTCCTTCTTTCTTTCTTTCCTTCCCAACCTCTTAGATTTTCCTCTCCTTTCTCACCTTCCAACTAGCTATGAAGTATGTCAGATATGAAATCTTCAAAAAAAATACACTCACTAATATTGTATGTATGAACATGTCACAAATGATATAGTGATAGAATACCCAGTTGGCTGGCTGACATGTATTAGGGACACCAATATTTCAGAAAAGTCGAACTTTAGAAAAGTCCAATTAACTTATCCAAAATTTTACGAGCAGAAAATTTGGAATAAGCTATTTTATATCAACAAAAATGGAAAATCTTTGTTTAATGACTTAAGAATTGTTTTCTTTGAACTAGGTTTGGAGGTTTATCATAATAATTTCAATACTTAGCGCTCGTGAAAGTCTTAATGTAATCCTATTTTTTGTTTTATTGCTGATGCAACCCAGGGTATCTCATTCTAGGTAATGCTAGGTTATAATAGTTAAGTCTTTCTAGTGTTTCTGATAACGAACCTATTGTTACCTGGGTGGATGGCTCCTAAATCAGACTTATTTAAAAGAGATCTACCATAGTGTAGGTGTGTGAGTTTACATATACA
>NW_012140191.1:2852830-2855927 GCF_000956105.1 Propithecus coquereli
AAGAGGAAGAGAAAGGGATGGAGTCTACTATCCAGGGAGAAGGAGAAGGGCTTTCTGAAGTGTTCTGAATGATGGCTGTGTTTGAAAGGCCCAGTTTCCAATAAGACAAGACCATCTTTTGAGCTCCGCAGGATGCCGCTGTCAGCTGCTACTGAAAAACCGTTTGAAACCAGTGGATCAATCTGGTGTTTTTAAGCTCTAGTTTGAATGAAGCTATTTATTTCTGAGTGTGTTTCATCAACTCCACTAAAGACCAGAACTTGTGGGGGCAGCTTTCACTATCTTTTTTGATAGTTTTAAAAATGACATGGATGTCTTACAGGAAAACACAGAGCGTGTGTTTTGACGTCAATGACTTGGGCTTACACTTGTGCACACAATAAACCATACAAAAATCTCCTAACAAAAGAGGCATCATGCTCAAGGTGTCCGGATGGGAGCAAGCACTGTGAGCTCTGCCAGACTTGAGGTATATATAAGCATATTTCACATATCAAGGAGGCTGGGAGCCTGTGGCCAATTATCTCCTACGTTGACATGGAATTAATAAAAAGCTCATCAGCAAAGTCTGCTTTCAATTCTTTGGTACATACGACAACAGCAACTACATAAGACCAAACCTGGGGCCTTATGTTGGGGAGGAACTATAGAGTTTTTCCTCTCTACGTACAATCTTGCAAATCTTTGAGATTCCTTATGGTAGGCAGTATGAATTTCATGGCAGCATGTTACTTCACTGCTTTTGTAGTCTCAGTCGGTTAAAAAAAAACTTTGTTCTTTCTCTTTTCAATGTATAGTTATGAAAAAAGATATACTTTAATTTTCCTAATGAATTACGGGCTTTCTAAATCTATCAGAGTGAAAATTACTTAGAAAACAATGCAATGAGCAAGATTTTCATACTAACTTATTTTTCTTTATCCATTTATTATTTCTTTACCCACTTAACACATGATTCCTTCTTTAGTTTATTAATTCATCATCTTATACTGAGTCATGTCTGAATTAGGAGAGTCATATATAGGAGAATAAGGAGAATTTTCTTAGGAGAACAACGTACAGACTTTGTTCTGAATGAAATGTTAGGCAAATATGTTTAGATGTTTCGTGTTTTATATATGTTTCATTTTCTATTACTATTTAAGCCACAAAGTTAGTGACTTAAAATAACACCCATTTGTTATCTCACAGATTTGTGGTTCAGCAATCTGGAAAAAGCACGGTCCTCCTGGTCCTTTTCCCCAGATTTTATAGCCTGAAAGCAAGATGGTGGCAGCTTGCCTTCCTTTATGAAGGCTCTGGGGATGAATCTGCTTCTACATTCATGCAGGTGCGTCATAAAATTCGGTTCCGTGTGGTTGTATTGATAGACACAGATCGAAGCCCTGTTTCTTTACTGGTTGCTGGCCTGGGATTGTTCTCAGCTTCTAGAGGTTGCCTGCATTCCTTATTTGTAACCCCCTTCCTTAACTGTCAAAGCCAGCAGGTCAAGTCTTTCTCTTGCTTTCAATCTCTCTAATCTCCTGCTGTGTCTGACTCTTCTGCCCTCCTATTCTACTTTTAAGGGCTCATGTGGTTACATTGGACCTACCCAGATAATCCTACCTATAAATTTCCTTACTTTAAGGTCAGCTGATCAGTGACCTTAATTCCATCTGAAAAGTCCTTTCATAGCAGTACCTGTGTTAGTACTGAATAAACAGTGGATGAGAATCTGGAAGACATCTTTAGAATTCTGCCTATCGTGATATACACACACAAAAAATGAGAAACAGATTTAAAAAAAAAAATTTTAGAGACTGGGTCTTATTGTGTTGCCCAGGCTGGCATCAAACTATTAATACTAGTCTCAAGTGATCCTCCTGCCTCAGCCTCTCAAGTAGCTGAGACCACATGTGAGCACCACCACACCTAGCATGAGAAATGTATTTTCTATAAGAAAATCAACCACAGAAATTATTCTAGTTGCATAACTCCGTTGCAACATGAGAATGTGGAATTCTTTCAATTCCGCTTGAAAATCTCCATTGGCATTTCATCTGATGCCAGGGAAAAGGCAAAGTCCTCCTAATGGCCTACAAAGCTTATGTTATCTGGCCCAACACTGCCTCTCACCACTGCCCTCTCTTCCCCCTGGACATTGCAGTCTCATCCAGACCCTCAGGACTCCTGTCTGTTCTCCTAGCACAGCAATCACATTCCACATGGTGGCTTTGCATTTGCAATAATCACCTCCTGGAATCACTTCTCCCTCCAATGTCTACATGGCTTTCTCTCTACTCTCCTGGAAGTCATGGTTCAAATCTTACATTCTCAGGGAGGTCTTTCCTGATCACACTTTTTACAATTTCAATCACTGTTCACCCAACCACATCCTGTCCCTCTTCCCTGCCTTATTCCCCCCACCCCACGAATTTTCAGTGATGAATCAGTTACTTATTTATTCAATAAGCTTTACAAATGCAGAAATGTTCATCTGTCTTGTTCACTGATATCTGTACCTCAGCACCTAGAACAATGACTGGTATACGATAAGCATTCAATAAAAATTCATTTAAAAAATGCCAAATGAATTAAAATAATGAGCCCAGATTCTCATTCTCTGAATTGCTAAGTTAACTCTTTATCTGGTGAAAAAGTATATATTGTTATCAATTGTTTAAGTTCATTTTCTGCCCTCCTCAGCACTCCATCAATTTTAGCAGTAAAATCATGAAATAATAGAGATTTAAAAGAGAATTAAAACATAACTCATTCACTTCCTTTTATTTCTGAGTATTTTCCTCTTTACGTATTTTTTCCTGTCAATTTTTTATGAAAAAATCTTAATTTCAGGTTGTGGAAAACTTATCTAAGATTTAATCGGTGGTCCAAAAAAGTAATGACATACCTGTTTTTATATTTGATGTGACCCAACTGTCACCTGTTTCTTTTTTTTTACTATTAATAGTCAGTTGAATACTATTGATGCCCTTCATTAATGCACTTTACATACCTGGGATCCTCATTCCTTAGCCTCCTGAGTAGCTGGGACTACAAGCACATACCACCAAGCCTGGCAAATTTTTCTGTTTTTTTCTAGAGATGGGGTCTCACT
>NW_012140191.1:2856997-2858672 GCF_000956105.1 Propithecus coquereli
AAAGTGAGATACTTTAATCTTAGGCAGAATTAAGTCCACCATTGCCATATATATGCCTCAACAGTAATACTTGTGAGTATCCTATAAAACATATCTTCAGAATAGTCAAAACAATGGAATTCAAAAATGACTTTTGTTAAGTTAAAGCACAGTTCATAAAGTCATCTTAGTTGTAAAATAGATCATCCAGTTAGAATTAATATGTTCTAAAACTGACGTACTTGCAGAGCTAGACTTAGTCATATCTTTGTAGAGTATATGAACCGGGATTAAGGACTTGTTCTTTGGCATTAGCACTGTATCAAGTTTCAGACCAGGGCTAGTAGATAGAAAAACTACTTTAAATAATGGAATTGAATTCTACAGAAATTCTCTATGAAGCCAACTCAGCTACAGGGCAGAGGCACAAAATTCTCAGATAAATATTCCTATAGATAATTAGGATTATCTCAAAATTCACCCTTGCTACCACCCTGAAAGGGACAAAAAAAAAAAGCAAAAACCTCTATTCTGTATATATCAATGGCCACGTATTCAAATATCCACTTGAAGAACACATATTTTGAAGCACCAGACCTTAAGTTCATCAGCATCTTGAACTCCACTGAACCAAATTGCGTGCCACGGCGGAAAGGCCCAAATTTATTTTTTAAACTCATATTCCATCTTTTTTTCCTAAAACAAAGAATAATGTATTATTTCCTAAGCACACGACAGGTACTATTTTAAACCTTTGTGCTTTTGGTTAGCTTTCCCTCTTGCTGGAATTTTCTTCACATTCCTCCTGGCCTTCTTTCCTCTCCTTCCCACTCTAGTACAACACAGCTTCTAAGACCCAGATCCAGTGTCGCCTCTTTGGTGAAATCTTCCTTGAAGTCCCCAAAAGAGGGCAAGTTGCTTGCTTTTCTGTGGTGCTAAATCACCTTAATGTATTTTCTATAAGAAAATCAACCACAGAAATTATTCTAGTTGCATAACTCCGTTGCAACATGAGAATGTGGAATTCTTTCAATTCCGCTTGAAAATCTCCATAGAGTCATTGTATTTAAAGACGTTTTCTCCGAATCACCCTTAGAACAATTTACAACTTAAAAAAATACTCTTAGTAGAGTGTTTTTATGCACATTATAAAACATGTTTTTGGCACATGTTGGACTTTAAAGGACACCATTGTACTTTTTAATCTCCCTGCTTAGATTCCTTGTCTCAACCCTGATAAAAATGGTGACTAATTTTTATACTATTTACAAAGATTGTTTAAGGATAACAATGATGAGTCCCTTAGTACATTTCAGTTCCAAGAAGTATGATTGCCTTTAAGAGGACAGCACCAAATACATTGATTTAGTTCAGACTCAGAGATCAATTGATAAATAATAGATGATAAAAATCCATTTGAGAGTAAGTGAAAGGGTCAGGTCATATTTTATCGAGAAATTTCCCCATTCCTGCACTGAGATGAGCTTGGATAGTCTTAATTGTATAAATAACTCTTAATTGGTATCTGTTCATTAATTGGTGGGTATGCATGGGGGTGTGTGTGAAATTTGTTGATTCAGTAGATTATGAACTTTTCGTGAGTAGAGACTGCATCCAATTAATATGCATATTCCCAGTGCCAAGTACTGAGCTTAGTTCATGCTAGTAGGTGTTCAGTAGAAGTTCATTAAATTAA
>NW_012140191.1:2871202-2887435 GCF_000956105.1 Propithecus coquereli
TATCCATTCTATTTGTTATTATCTTCATCAGTATCATCAACAGATACTTCTAGAAAAAACTCTCTGTGCTAGAAAACATGGACAATTTTATTCAAAGTGTAGATCACACATTACCTTCTTTAGAAAATTCATCAAAAACTTAAGAAAACAACCAAGTTAGTTCTCTTACAGAATGTGGAGAAATGTCATAGAATCTAGAGACGTAGTCAAATGGAATCATGTTTAATCATCAAAGATTAGCATAGGAAGAGACATTTAAGGTCTGGTACACTCATTAATGGATCTTGAACTGTATACACAAATTCATGAAGAAGTAATTAAAATACATTTAATATGTTATTAGCCTGGCCAATGTATACTAATCCTGTAGGTCTGTGGTGTGGTCCAAGAATCTGTATTTGTCATTAGTACCTCTACAAGATTCCAACGTAGACCACCCAAGAATCATATTTGAGAAACATTGATCTAGTCTCAAACCTTCATTTTATAGATGAAATGACTAAATTACAAAGAAGTGGTAATGAATGTCAGCACAAAGTTTCAAGCTCAGTCTTCCAGATGCCCATTTTAGTACATTTCTAGGCCTTACTATTAATATTTCATCCTTGTGTTGGCCAATTCAGAAACCTGTTCTTGCTAATTTTTACTCTTGTCCTTATTTTTGGGTTAAATTTGGTTTCGATGGACTGAAGAAAGGAAGAAAAGTCTTAAAAAAAATGAAGATTCTCACATCATATATGCCTCTATTTTCTCTCATTTCTCTCTTTACTTTTAGAGATCAATGGGTTTCCTTTTTGGAGAAAAGCCAAACCCACCCCAAAATCTCAAGAAGATTCATAATCTCTATGTATCCTAAATTCTGCTGAGTGTTTATTTGCTTCTCCAATCAATCTGTATGCATATAAACTTTATATCACACAGCATCCACACTCCTCCTCATAATTACAGACTGTGTTATCAGCTTTCATATCAGTACAGTGCAGATGTGCGATACAACAGTTTATTTAACAATTGAATAGCTACATCAGTGTTGGAGGGGTGGGCAAAGAGAGAAACAAAGCTTTCACTCTCCATTTGGGTTTTGTTAGTAATGACAGCTCAGCTGACAGTGTTTTCTGAGAACAAGGGGAGTCCTGATGGAGAGAATCCTCCCATTCCCATCAGATCATTGCAAATGTTGATTTGGGACAGCTTTCTTTGCTGGGACAGTTAAGAGTATGAGGGCTTCTGACCCTGTCACTGCTGCTGGTTTTAGGAATCATTCTCCCTGTTGTATGTTCATGACAGCATTAAGTCCCATCACTGTCTCTTGAGCAGAGCCCACTGAACTCAATATATTATCCTGGGGATAGTTCTTAAGAGCTCATTGTTCCAACCGACATCTTTCACTCACTATTTCTTTCTCATCTTTAAGATAAACACTATGGAGCTGATTTATTATCTACTCATTCTTTTACTAATTAAAGTTGAGTACTTCAAATATACAGAAGAGGATAGCAACAAAGAGAACAAACAGTCACGTACCCCCACCCAGCTTTAAATAAAATCTTGACATTTTGCCAATATTTGCTTCAGATTTATTTAAAGAAGGAAAACATTACAGGTGTAGTGGAAGCTCCTTGTGTAACCTTCTCCAATCCCTTTTCTCTTTCTCCTCAGAGGTAATCACTTCCTCACAACAAGCTTTTTATTATTTCCATTCATGTTTTTATTTTATTAGTACATATATATGTATCCTCATTAATCACTTTGCATGTTTTCAAATATCATTATCTACATATAACTTTGCTTTTTTCATTCAACATTGTTTTGGAGATTTATTCCTGTTAATGCATGTAGTTCAAGGTTACTCATTTAAATACTTTGTAATATTCCACTGCATATTTAGTTATTTCTTTAGTTATTTCCGTTATTTTCAACATTACCAACTATGCTGTTATGACGATTTTTGTATGTGTCTCATTTTGTGCAAGTGTGTCTCTCTTGGATTTATTCCAGCAAGTGCAGTTGCTGTGTTGAATGATATGCACGAATTCTAAATAACTAGATCTTGCCAAGGCAAATGCTTCAATCTACATGCCTAACAGCAATGTCTGAGACTTCCTCATGCTCTACAGTCCCACTATCATTTGAAATTGTCCAACTTTTAAATTTTCGTCAATAAGAGATCCATATCAATTTTATTGTTTTGAGTACTGTAACTGCATTCAATACATACATTGGCTTTTTTGGTTTTGTTTCTGTGAATTTCTTATTCATCGCCCTTCCTTTTCTTTTAAAAAATGTTTCTTTTTCTTATTAACTTGTTATGGTTTTCTAATTATTTTGAATTAATCTTTCGTCAGCTAGACGAAATGCAAATTATCTTTTCTTGTGTTGTGCTTGCCTTTTCACTTTTTAAGAGATTTTTTCTGGGCAGATTTAAGTTTACAGAAAAATAGCACAGAAAGTACCGAGAGTTCCTACATATCCCATCTTTGCCAACACAGTTTCCCCTATTATGGATATCTTACATTAATGTGGTACATTTGTTACAATTAATGGATCCATATTGATACCTTATAATTAACAAAAGTCCATTGTTTACATTATGGTTCACTCCTTGTGTCGTATAAATGTATGAATTTTGACAAATGCATAATATCATGTGGCCACCATTAAAATGCCATAGAGAATAGAAGAGTCTCACAGCCTTAGAAATGCTATGTGTGCCACCTATTTATCCCTTCTTCTCCTCTACCTCCTAATTCCTGGCCACCAATGAACTTTTTACTGCTTCCAAAGTTTTGCCTTTTCAAGAATGACATATAATGGAATCACACCTATGTAGCCTTTTCAGACTATCTTCTATCACTTAACAGTATACATTTAAGTGTGCTCTATGTCATTTTGCAGATTGATAACTCATTTCTTTTAATCACTAAAAAATATTCTATTTTATGGAAGTATCACATTTTGTTTATCCATTCACCTATTGAAGGAGATCTTGGTTGCTTCCACTTTGGTAATTTTGAATTGCCAAAATTCAAAAATTCAAAAAAGTCTTGGTTGCTATAAATATTCATATGCAGGTTTTTGTGTGAACATAAATTTTCAACTAATTTAGGTAAATACCTGGAAGCATGAATGGTGGTTCATATGGTAAGCTTATATTTAGCTTTATAAAAAAAACTGCCAAACTATCTTCCAAAGTGGCTGTAAAATTTTGCGATCCCACCCATGAATGAATTCCTGTTGCACCGCATTCTTGACAGCATTTGATATTGTCAGTGTTTTGGATTTTAGCCATTCTGATAGGCATGTTGCATTAATTTTGGTTTTCCATTTTCTTTATTTTATGGTACTTTGACATCTGGGGGCCTTGCTGATTAGGGAGAGACTGCTTTTCCCATGGATAGCTAATTCCTAGATATAGCAGATGATTCCCTCATAAGCATGCCTTTCACAGGCAAACCAACCAATCAAAAACCGACAGTCCACCCCTGCCCCAACCTCCTTTATGGAACTCTCACACATTATATCAACATTCCCTTGCCCTAATCAACCCAGAGCCAGGTACCAGACAACTTGGGACAGTTCCTACACCCCAGAGCCCATTAAAACTATTCAAACTAGCTAATCCTCAACTTGCATACTTTGCCTCGCCCATTTCTTCCTGTGAAAATTACATTAAAGGCTTTGCCATGCTTTCCACTCATTCCATCTGCCCCTTGGCTGATTCTGGTGTTCCCCCATGTGGCCCTGAACGACATGCCATGTGTCTCCTGTTTTCAGGATCTGTGAGTATAGAAATGTCTTTCATGACAACAATTTCTGTGTCTGCATGTCCTACCATATCTGATTAAAACAAATGAAGAGTACATTTAAAAATAGTATAGCAGTATCTTATTGTTTTAATTTGCAATTTTGTAATGATATATAATGTTGAACATATTTTCATATGCTTATTTGCCATCTGTTTATCTTTGGTGAGGTGTCTGTTCAGATCTTTTGCCCATTTTTTAATTGGGTTGTTTGTTTGCTTATTGTTGAGTTTTAATTGTTCTTTAGCTATTTTGATTATAAGTCCTTCATCAGATATGTGTTTTGCAAAGATATTTTCTCAGTCTGTGGCTTGTCTTTTCATTCATTAAACAATGTCTTTGGCAGAGCAGAAGTTTTTAATTTTAGTGAAGTTCAATTTATCAATTTTTTTCTTTCATGCATTGTGCTTTTTGTGTTGTATCTAGAAAGTCATTGCCAAACTCAAAGTTGCCTAGATTTTTTGCTATTCTATCTTCTAGGAGTTTTACAGTTTTGCATTTAGTTTTAGTTTTGCATTTGCATTTAGATCTATGATCCATTTTTAGTTAATTTTTGTGAGAAGTATAAGGACTGTGTCTAGATTAATTTTTCTGCATATTGCTGTTCACTTGTTCCAGTACCATTTGCTGGAAAGACTATCCTTTTTCCATTAAAATGCCTTTGCTTCTTTGCCAAAGATTAATTGGCAATATTTGTGTGGATGTATTTCTTGGCTCTCTATTGTGTCCTATTGATATATTTGTCTATTTTTTTGCTAATACCACTCTGTCTTGGTCACTTCAGCTGTATAATAATTCTTGAAGTTGGATAGTGTCAATCCTTCGACTTTTTACTCTTTGATATTATGTGGTAATTCTGTTTTTTTTCTCTTTTGATATGCATTTTAGAATCAGTTTGTCAATATCCACAAAATAACTGTCTGGGGTTTTTTTTTTTTTTTTTTTTGAGACAGAGTCTCACTCTGTTGCCTGGGTTAGAGTGCCGTGGCGTCATCCTAGCTCACAGCAACCTCAAACTCCTGGGCTCAAGCGATCCTACTACCTCAGACTCCCGAGTAGCTGGGACTACAGGCACGTGCCACCATGACCGGCTAATTTTTTCTATATATATATTTTTAGTTGTCCAGATCATTTCTTTCTATTTTTTAGTAGAGACGGGATCTCACTCTTGCTCAGGCTGGTCTCGAACTCCTGACCTCAAACAATCCACCCGCCTCAGCCTCCCAGAGTGCTAGGATTACAGGCGTGAGCCACTGCGCCCGGCTCTCTGGGGGTTTTGATTGTTATTGCACTGACTCTATAGATTAAGTTGGGAATAATTGATATTCAATAAATTTGTGTTTTCCTATCCATGAACATGGATCATCTCCCCATTTATTTAGATCTTTGATTTCTTTCAACAGAGTCTGTTGTTTTCCCTGTATAGATCTGGCACATATTTTGTAAAATTTATACCTGAGTATTTAATTTTGGGGGTTGCTAATGTAAATATTCTTGCGTTTTAATTTCAAATTTCAATTGTTCATTGCTGATATGTAGGAAAGTAATTGACTTTTGTATATTAACCTTGTATTATGAAATTTACAATAATTCTGTATTGGTTCTAAGAGTTTCTTGGTCTAGTTTTTGGGATTTTCTGCATAGAAAATCATATTATCTGCAAACTAAGAGAGTTTTATTTTTTACATCCCAAATGTTATACCTTTTACTTTCTTTTCTCATCTTATTGCATTAGCAAGGAATTTCAGTATATTGTCGAATAGGAGTGGTGAGAAAGGATATCCTTTTCTTCCTTCCGATCTTAGGGAGAAAACATGTAGTTTCTCATCATTAAGTATGATGTTAGTTGTAGGTGTTTTATTGATGTTCTTTATCAAGTTGAGGTTGTTCCCCTCTATTCCCAGTTTCTTAAGATATTTTATCATGAATAGGTGTTGGATTTTTCTCAAATGCTTTTTCTGTATCAATTGATATGATTGTATGCTTTTTCTTCTTTAGCCAGTTGATGTGATGGATTACATTAATTGATTTTTGGAATGTTAAGCCAGCCTTGCATACCTGAAATAGATCACAATTGGATTTCTTGTATAATTCTTTTTATGCATTGTTCGATTCTGTCTTCTAAAATATTTTTGAAGATTTTTTTGCATCTATGTTCATAAGAGACATTAGTCTGTAATTTTCCTTTCTTGTATTGTCTTTGTCCATTTTTTATATTAGGGTAATTCTAGTCTCATAAAATGAGTTAGGAAGTGTTCTTTCTGCTTCTATTTTCTGGAAGAGATTGCATAGAATTGGTATTATTTCTTTAAATGTTTGGTAAAATTCACTAGTGAAATTATCTGGGCCTGGTGCTTTCTGTTAATTGTTGATTTAATGTTTTAAATAGAAATAGGCCTATTGAGGATATCTATTTATCCTTGTGTGAGTTTTGGTAGATTGTGTCTTTTAAGAGATTTGTCCATTTCATCTAACTTACTAAATTTGTTGACATAGACTTGTTCATAATATTTTTTAATCACCCTTTTAATACTCATGTAATAGATAGTGATAGCCTCACTTTCCTTTGTGATATTAGTAATTTGTGTCTTCTCTTTTTTTTCTTGGTTAGTTTTGCTAGAGGTTTATCAGTGTTATTGATATTTTCAAAAAAGTACTTTAATAAATATATTAACCGTTCTAGATCAGTTACAATAACATCTTAATATCTTGTGACCTAACAATTAAATCATAAAGATAACCAGCACCTACACACCTTGTTGTTGTTTTATACTATTAAATAGTCAGATGACTTATTACTCAGTAATAAAAGATATATTTTGGTACTTGGAAGTAGGGTGCCTCTATAGCAGAAACTTAAAATTTGTAACAGTGGATTTGGAATTGGGTTGTTGGTGGGACTTGGAAGGACCACGAGGATAATGTTAATGAAAGTTTAAAGCACCTTGAAAAGAATGTTAGCAGAAGATTGATGGCCAATGAAAAGGCTATTAGTGAAGGCTTAACAGAATGTAAGAAAGATATTATTGCAAGCTGGAAAAAAGCAGACTCTGGCTATGTGGTGACGGAAAGCTTAGCCATACTGTCACCTGTGGCAATATGGAAAATACAAAATACTCTCAAGATCCTTTGGATGATTTGGGGCATAGTGTTGAAGCGTGTGTCCTCACTTCTTTTAACTACTTTTAGTAAAATGTTAGAAGAGAGAGAAGATATGCTGAAGAAAGACATGTTAAGGATGAAAAATTTGCTGCATTTGAAAAACAAAAATAAGCTTTTAACTCCCAGTCTCTCCTACTGGCAAATCATGCTAAATTTAAAAGAAAATAGCTTCTAGGAAGATACGAAATCTGGGTTCCTGTCAGGAAAATATGGCCTCAAGATTAAGCCAAGGACATGAGTTTAAACTCTTCGATAAAACCTCAAAAAGATTTAGGTTGAGACCTCAAACAAACAAAAGTCCCCTTAATAATCTCACAGACATGCTTCAGATTCTTTCCATTAAAAAAGAAGGTGTTTCCAAGAATCTTAAAGGTATTGTCTCACAACAGCCTTATAGGCAAGACCAATTTAGGGAAGGATTTATCTCCACGAGATTTGTATGTGTGACTTTTATCTAATGGAATGAACCCAATAAAACTCAAAGAAAGCCATAAAGAGTTTAAGAAAAATGTTTTACTAGAAACACCACCAGCTTAGACTAAAAGGGACAGAGACAGTACAAAATAAAAAAAGGGATGTCGGACTCCTGAACCACTATGGGCAGGAAACAGGTTCGGAAATCTACTTGGCTGTAAACACTGGCAATTTCTTAAGGAAAAGGCAGGATGACTCAGAAGGTGAAGCAAGAATTCAGAGGCAAGAGCCAATGACATGGAGAATCATTTCCAGACATTAAAATTGAACCCAAACCAAGATGATAGAAACCTGTCCCTAGCTGGATTTCAGAATTGCTATGGACTAGAGACTATTCTGTATCCCTAATTTTTCCTCTTTTTATCAGAAAGGTTTACAGAAGCTATCTTATCCTGTTCCTCCGTTGACTATTAGATGTGTGGAGGGAAGATAACTAGTCTCTTTAGTTTAGAGGTCTTCAGATCAAGAAGAATTGTAGAGGATGAGTTATACTTGAAGAGCCACAAGCAGTAAGCCTCATATGTGTCTGTATCTGGTTTAGATGAGGTTCTGAACTTAAGATCTGTGGCTGATGTCATAGTAGATGAGAATTTGGGAGAGTATTGAGGAGGGGTGAGTATATTTTACATCTAGGAGGAATATAAATAATTTGTGAACAGATGGTAGACTTTAGTGGTTTAAAAATGCCCTCAAGTTCTCTGACAGTCTTCCCATCAAGTGGTAATGTCTCATTCTTCTTTTCTTGAATTTGGGTCAGACTTAGTAACTTATATTCAACAAATAGAATGTGGCAGAAGTGACCCTGCATGACTTCCAAAGCTAGGTTAGAAAAGCTAATACAGTTTTTACATGATTTTCTTCCTCGGGATACTTGACCCCTTGGAACTCTGCTACCATGCTATGAGAAAGCCAAGAGACGACATGGAAAGGCCATATATAGAAGTTCCAGTCCCAGGTCCAGCTGAGGCACCACCCAATAGCCAGCATCAACCACCAGACACAAATGTTTGAACTTTCAGTTGATTCCAGCTCCCAATCTTTGAGCTATCTGGGCTGACTTGAAAAGTGGAACAGAGAAAATGTCTTCATTGAGCCTGACCAATTGAAGATTTTTGAGCAAATCAAATGTTTTTGTTTCCTGAAGTCACTAATATTGGAAGACCTTGTTATACAGTAATACGTAACCAGATCACCAGGAGAGGCTGCAGTCCTATTCTTTGTCTCTTGATTCCCTAGCACTGTGGTCCCCAACCCCCCAGGCTGCAGACCGGTAGAGGTAGGTGTCCTGTTAGGAACCGGGCCACACAGCAGGGGGTGAGCAGCCGGCTAGCCAGTGAAGCTTTATCGGTATTTGTGGCTGCTCCCCATCGCTGGCATCATTGCCTGAGCTCCACTTCCTGTCATGTCAGCGTCTTGTCAGATGTCAGATCAGCCGGGGTGTGGGGGAGTATTAGATTCTCATGGGAGCCAAACTCTACTGTAAAGTGCAGATGGGAGGGATCTAGGTTGCGTGACTTATGAGAATCTAATGCCTGATGATTTGAGGTGGAGCTGAGACGGTGATGCTAGCTCTGGGAAGCAGCAGCAAATACAGATTGTCATTAGCAGAGAGGTTAACAATGTAATAATAATAGAAATAAAATGCACAACAAATGTAATCATCCCCAAACCATGCCCCCCATCCGTGGAAAAATTGTCTTTCATGAAACCGGTCCCTGGTGCCAAAAATGTTGGGCCCTGCTGCCCTAGCATGAGAAGCCTCAGATTTCAGTTCCATGTTACCGTTTTTACGCTATCACTAGCAGCAACAAAGTTGTAGATATGGGAAACCAATTGTTTTCTAGTGTGCTATTGGGTGGAATGAGCGCTACTGCTACTTCCACCCCTTGGTTGTTGGGCTCATATATACTGGTAATTCAAGGAATGGCTTTGTATATTTGCTGATGGTATAGAGCAGCGGTCCCCAGCCTTTTTGGCACCAGAGACTAGTTTCATGGAAGACAATTTTTCCATGGACTGGGGGAGGACGGGGGGAGGCAGAGCTCAGGTGGCAAAGGGAAGCTTTGCTCACTCCCCTCCTGCTGTGTGGTGCCCCCCTCCTAAATTTCATGGAACACAATTTTTCCATGGATGGGTGGGGGTGGGGTGGGGCAGAGTTTTGCAGCCTGGTCCTTGACAGGCCACGGACCGCCAGGGTTTGGAGACCACAGGTATAGAGCATAAATTTCATCTTATAGAGTTAGGGCTGCCAGATTTAGCATATAAAAATACAAGATACCCAGTTAAATTTGATTTCACACAAAAGATGAATACTTTTTCAGCATAAGTTATGTCCCATGCACTATTTGGTATGTATTTAAACTAAAAATTATTTGTTACCTGAGATTCGAATTTAACTGGGTGTATTTTGTCTGATAACCCTGTGTAGAACAAATACTCAGCTTCACAAAATGTTACCCCGAGCTGGCTATTCCACCATTCTATAAAGCCACTTGCTCTGGATGATGAGGTACATGTTAAATTTAATAAAATCTATTCAATACATGCTTGCCGTCTCATTTCTTTTATTGTAAAGTGAAATATTGATCAAAGAATTTTACAATGAGAGAATAAGGCATTCAGTAAGTGGGTGGACGGGGATAAGCTCAGAATTGTGAGCAGTCAAAAAAACATTTTTACGTGAGAATGTTTATTCTAGGAAAGGTAAATGACTTTCTTTTAAGGATGAATTGAGTTCGATACAATAAGTCCTAGGCTGGCTGAGCCCCTGGGCTAAGGCTGCACAAGAGCAGTTCAAGCAGGACCCAAAGGCACATGTCAACTGGAAGAGTAAGTGCTCTGACACAGCATCTGTTCCCGCTGCACTGCCTCCTTTCCCTCAAGTAAATCCTACACCCTCATGGGTGGTTTCCTAGAAAATGTTCAGTGAAGAAGAATAACAAAAAAATTAGCCAAGTTTAAAGACAGTGCAGTTCAGAAGTAGACTATGGTAACATCACAGCCCCACACAGGATTACCCTAAAGGACAGTGGGGAAGGGAAATCAGACCTAGTGAATATCTCAGGTCCAGAATTAGAAGCAGTACTTCTAGTTGTCCTCTATTTCTGGAGTAAGATAATAAGTGAGAGCTACGATCTGCACTGATTAGTGGACAGTGGCTAACAATTTATCTAGAGGGCCAGGGACTTCAGATGAACAAGACTGTTGTTGAGGAGCTTACCGTCAAGAATGTGTGAGGAAGGATGTGGTTGGTTCTTTGAGGAAGAAAGGTTGTAATGATCAGGTAGAGAAGGCGCTTGCTTTATGAATGCTAGTTAGCCTCTCTCCCATGACCCCTTAGTGCTTGCTTGAGCAAGGAAGAATGAAGTAACAAAAACGTAGGGATGACAGGTTACGTATGTCGTATTAGTTAGAGTAGGTTACACAGTGACAACAAATAGACCTCTAATTAACAATGGTCCAAACATAATGACAATGTATTTATTATGATCATCACCATACAAGTCACATTTTTTTCTGGTAGGTAGGTGGCCCATACCCATAAAAGACTTCCATGTTTACTGGAATGTCTGCTAACATTTCCTAGTGAATATGTAAGAGAATATGGTCAGGGCAGTTTATTGAAACAGCAACAGAATGCTATAGTTACCAAGCAAATAGAGAGAGAATTAAAATTTGCATAGAGTCCTGCAAAATTGTTATTCAGTAGGAGTGACACTTTGGAAATTATTTCTGACATGTTTTGAGGCTTTTAATCTTTTCAAATATCCCATCAATGACTGTAGCATTTGAAAGTGTTTCTAGAACACTAAGAAATTGACCATTATTGGTATATGGGTGATTTGTTTACATGACCATCTTATCTGTTAGACTGTTCACTCCCTAGGACAATGACCATTTTATTTGCCTTCATTTCCCACTTTCTCAGATAGTGCCTACTAGAATAAAGGCACAATGAAATTAGGTGAATCTACCCTAAAGGAATTTTGCATTCTTTTTGAAGAATGTAAAGGCATGCAAATGCCAAATCATCAGACTGAGAAGGTTAGAACTAATATTAAAAACAGAATCCTGAAGTCTTGACTTCTGTGCTGTAAACACATGCCACGGAAGCAGTTCTGCATTTGCTTCTCAGTTGAGTTAAATCTGAGCAGGGCATAGGAGACTTTGCTTCCCAATGAATATTTAGTTCATGATGGGAAATCACTTCAGTCTCTGGATGGGGTGTATGAAGAGTAACATGGAAAACAAAGAAAATAAATAAATCTATTTGGTACAATCATCTTTTTATAAGGTGCAGAAAAAGTGATCTAAACCACACTGTATGGGAAACTGCTGAAAAAAAATAGAAAACAGAGCTTACTATATGCATTAGGCAAATTCAATTTGCACATAAATTAGAAACTTGAGCAGCAACAACTCTAACAGTGGTAAAGAAAAGCTACTGTATCAGCAGGTTCACAATCTAGCCAGTTTGGTATCTTGACTGAGTTATAAATAATGAAACCTCAATCTGTTCTTCAAATATATTTTATGAATAGTTTGGAATTTTTAGAGCACACGTCACAGGTTCAGAAATAAAGTCTAATTAACTAAAGGAGAATGTACTAGCATAAAAGCGTTCTGACTTCATAAAAATTCCTTCAGTGTGCTAATTAAAATGGGTCATGCTCACACCTAGAAAATATTGTTAATTTTTAGAGATGAATTTAGTTTCAGGTTAAGGTTTGTCATGAACTGCATATGCCATCTGGAGAAAGTCTTTTCTTTTATGGCTTTCATATGACATGATCAATATTTTTGTAGTCCTTGTTTATTTGTCAAAGTACAGACAAGATGAGTCATATTTTTCAAAAACAGATTCCACTTTCTTCTTTGATGTTATTTCTGAGAAAAATCTCATCTAAAGTGAGATTATAAAATGCCTGTAGTTTATGAATAAAATCATAATTATTGTTTTAATCTTTTAATCTATTAAGAAAATAACACACACACACCCAAACTGAGAAACATAACATTTAGAATTCTCATAGGGAGAAAGGTATGGAGATCAAACCATAGCAAAGCCAAATGGCTTGCTGTGGTTCTAAGGAGTAGTAAATAGCATGAGTCACATTTTATTTCTCACTGGAATGTCTTCCATTGAGAAAAGTTTGACTTTCTGTGCTGAAGAAAATGCTGGAAGAGAATTACAATAATTTATCCCAGGCAAGATACAGATAATTCTGATGTAGTAGATATTAGCTGTTCTCCAAAATCTATCCCCTCTTTTTCCTGGACATGCAGGTAGGCTTTTTCTCAGCCCATCTTGCAGTTAGATATGGGCATGTGACTTCATCTAACCAATGGAAGGTGAGTGATATCTCCAGGCAAGGCCCATGAAAACTCTTATATGGGCTGCTCCTTGCTCTTTTCCTTCTGCATATTGGATGCAGATGATGATAACTGTAAAAGATCAGGGAACCACAAGATGGAAAGATTAATGTTAAGTAAATCACCATGTGGAGGACAACTCCCTATTGACAAAGAGCATGTGTTTCTTGAATGACTGGGGAGTGAGAAATAAATTTTATTGTGTTTGAGTTTCTCTCTCTCTCTCCCTCTCTCTCTCTCTCTATATATATATATATTCTAATATATCTGGTTATAATAATTTTCTTATATCTTAATTTATTGGGAGATAAAGAATAAAAATAGATGGAATAAAGCCCTTATAGGCAGATATGTATCATGTGCTTGCTTATAAACCAAAGTTTGAAGGTTTCTTTGGGAGTTCCCTACTTCATGCTTAACAAAGGCAAATTTTAGCTTTGGTTGGGTAGATGATGAAGTTTGGAGCACTGGGAGATTGTAATATGCTGTGGAACACAAGGTGACTTAGTAGGGATGGTATCCAGATTCCTCAGTCCTAGTCTTCTATTTCCTAGGATGTCCCGGTTTTGAAAGCTTTGCCTCCGTCTTACTATAATGTAAAGGCCCATTACAAAAGCAACAAGGAAAACAGTTTCTCTTTTGTAGAAAACTCTTACACATCTCTATTTGTATGCAATGTTTTTATTTTCATGTATTTTTGTTGCTGTCACTGATATGCTAATGATACGTTATTGCTATCTGGAATGCATTCAGCTACACACCACTGATTTCATTTTTGTGCAGAGAAGCAAAAACCTGAGACTTTAGCGATGATTACAATCTTCTGCTCAGTGAAGAAAGGCTGGGAGGCACAGATTTAGATACATATATACCAGAAAAAAAAAAAAAAAGATGGTGATAATCTTATTAACCTTGAATTTTCCATCTCCTTTGAGTTTTTATGTTGCAGAGTGAGATTTCTGGCAGGTGGTGGCCAAATTTTAATTTTGTTGTTGATTTACCACAAACTCAATACTCTTTCAGGCAAAAAAAAGGGAGGGGAACTGCTTATATGGAAACAAATCAGAAACTCAACTTCCAAAAGCGATTTTTAAAAATTAGTGTGCTATTAACAAAAATAGAAATTATTCTGTATGTATTTTAATATTTGTTAAAGAACTAAAATTCATGACCATATAATGGAAATATACATGTATGCATGTTTGTATGCATGTGTATATATATATTTTTTAATGTTTAACTTTTTAAACAACATGCAAGGAAATTTTCTTATTTTAGACGAACAAGAAACTACAGATATGCCTGTGTTTCAGTAATTATTCCTGAAGAAACAGTGGAAAATGTTTTTCTGTCAATTTAAGAAACATTTAATGAGAGCCAACTACATGCCTTAAAGGCGGAGTGCTAGCTGGTGGAAAAATAGGTATGAATTAGACATCTAGAGAAGTTCCCTTTGACAAGTCAAAAGTGAATGCTAATTGACAATATACTTTCTACCTTAGAGAGGACAAGTGATCCCTTTCCTGGGATATTGCTTACACGTCAGCTAAACAGAATATCAAATTTCCTTCTATTGGGAAGCTGTGTAAACCCTGGCTTTGGAATTAGAAACTTGGTTTCAAATTCTTGATTTCAGCACACATATCTCTGTTTTGGGCAAGTTCTGTTTAGGCATGTTACTTAACCTCACTCTGTCTTAGTTTCCTCATCTGAAAATGTGTACAACAAGAGAACCTAGTATAACTAAATGACTTAGCAAGTGCTGTATTCATGCTAAGTTATCAAAAATAGTAGTGCTTTAAGGAGGAAGGAATATTATCTACAATTAATTTTGGAGCATTGTGCAAATAACCAAAAAATTAACTTGTTTCTAGTATAAATTGTAACTATTGCATTTTCAACATATATAATTTTACTTACTACCCAAGGATCTCCTTTGAGGTCAAAGAGCTCACCTTTCCAGAGGAAGAAGTTGAATTTTAGAGGGGTTGAAAGATTCACCCAAGCTCATGGAACCAGTAAGTGGCAGGAATTGATTGGAATTTTGATCCAAATATGTGTGATTCTGCCACACCCCATAGCCTTCCTAAAAAGTTAAATTGCGAAGCAATGGTAAAGGTTATCAGGAGTGAAAATATTCATACAACTAGGTCTTTGAAAAAACACAAATACTAAAGAACTATCCAAGTCAAGCTCAAAATTATCTCATCTTTAAACTTAGATTCTTTAAATGTCAGTTTCCACTTAAGAACCATTGTTGGGTATGTTCCCAGGCAAGCAGAGCCGAAGAGTTAGAATTGCTTTGAAAGTGTGTGTACAGCCCAACCTGTACTATTGTGTGGGGCAGGCTTGGGTAGAGCCTTCCTCTAGTCTTTGATAGGACATGTATATACCCTGATGTAAACAATATAAGTCACTATTCACAGTTGCCCTGTGCTTAAGTGTCTGGCTGAACAGTGAATTGATCCAACTACTTACAGTTTATGTATGTGTTGCTGTGTGAGTCCTAGAGTAGAAGGAGGGGTAGCAGTGGGTTGAGTAAGGACCATGGGTGTGATTTTTGCCTAGGAAGAAATAGCATCTTTTGCTTTACCCATATGGTCAGAAAATCTTATTTCCCTTCTTATCTTCCATTCTTTCCTAGTCACCAATCCCTCCCACCATTTTATTTTCATCTGATAAAAACCCACTTATTCCCTCTACAACAAAGTGTTTTTGTGTATTTAATAAAAGAGGGCGAATTATTGCTTAAGGGATGGTTTTCTGGTTGAGAAAGAGAGCTAACACTCAGTTGAGATATAGTAGTAATTGAATGGAGCATGATGTTTTAGTTCCTCACTACTAGAGATTTTAGTAATATTTAAAGGCCTTCTGAATATTTAATAGGGAAACAAGTTTCCTACGTACTCCCTAAATTCATTGAAATTCAGAAAAACAAAGACAAGAGCATCTAACAATTGTCTAAAAGGGATTATTTGATTTTTTCTAAAGGATATTTTGGGATCCTTAAACCTTGAAAGTGGCTCTTATGTTTCACAAGGCAGCCTCTCACTAGTTATTTACCTCAAATTTGAAATTTCTTAAAATTCTTTGTAAAATTGGACAGGTGCAGGTTGTGACAAGTGGCATTTAGCAATTTGACTGTGGAGCACATTTTCCAAGACTAAAAATGATGGCAAATGTGTATACATAATGCTTTTGAGCAGTGCTGTCCGACTGAGCTGTCTGAGATGAAGAAAATAGTCCATATCTACATTGTCCAATATGGTAGCCACCGGGCATATTGACCACTTGAAACGTAGCTAGTATGACTATAATTAAATTTAAATATATAGCTAGTAGCTACTGTATTGGATAGTGCAGCTTTAGAGAAATTACTGATGTTAGTTTGTCATTGCTTTTTAGTGATTTCAAGAGATAA
>NW_012140191.1:2887485-2888015 GCF_000956105.1 Propithecus coquereli
AAAAATCTCATCTAAAGTGAGATTATAAAATGCCTGTAGTTTATGAATAAAATCATAATTATTGTTTTAATCTTTTAATCTATTAAGAAAATAACACACACACACCCAAACTGAGAAACATAACATTTAGAATTCTCATAGGGAGAAAGGTATGGAGATCAAACCATAGCAAAGCCAAATGGCTTGCTGTGGTTCTAAGGAGTAGTAAATAGCATGAGTCACATTTTATTTCTCACTGGAATGTCTTCCATTGAGAAAAGTTTGACTTTCTGTGCTGAAGAAAATGCTGGAAGAGAATTACAATAATTTATCCCAGGCAAGATACAGATAATTCTGATGTAGTAGATATTAGCTGTTCTCCAAAATCTATCCCCTCTTTTTCCTGGACATGCAGGTAGGCTTTTTCTCAGCCCATCTTGCAGTTAGATATGGGCATGTGACTTCATCTAACCAATGGAAGGTGAGTGATATCTCCAGGCAAGGCCCATGAAAACTCTTATATGGGCTGCTCCTTGCTCTTTTCCTTCTGC
>NW_012140191.1:2891200-2893780 GCF_000956105.1 Propithecus coquereli
TAGTTGATTTAAATACTTTAACCTATCATTCATTTCTTTTCAGGGATAAATTTGTTTTTAGATTTCTATCCAATGATGGGAAGTCATGCCTCACAGGTCTGACAGATTTCACACGAGAGCGTGTGGACATATTTATTGGCTACCGATGGGTATAATAAAATGGGCAGAATAAACAAAGGATAAGGTAGTTCATGCAGCATGGAGTACCATTATTTCGCAATACAAAGAACCCTCATCTCATTGCAGATCAAAAAGCATTTCACAAATTCCCCAAACAAACATAAATAAGAGAAGAAACATAAAACTATGTAACCCCATGAAATAATGTTCGGCAGCAGTGGGAAATGTAATGGTTCAGCATTAAGTCATTAGTTCAAACAGAATCAGTGCATGAAGGAGTCAAAAGTTATAAGAAACCAATCATCTGCCTCTACTTGTAATTTTCTTTCATTCCTATATTGACAAACTTGTCTGCCCAAGAAGCAGCAAACTGCACGTGTCCTGGATGTGACAGAGACACCAAAGTAGCATGTGAGAAATTGGCAGTCTCACTGCTCTGACGGAATTTCTGTTTCAAAGGGAGTTTGGGCCTGAATCACCATTCACAACGTAAGATGAATAAAGGATGAAAAATCAAGGGAAGCAAAGTTCTTTGAAACGGAGTAATCTACACGCAGGTGTGAATCTATATCCAGCGAAGAATTAAACAACAAAAACAACACACAGACACACTCACATTCTAAGAAGTGTGAAATGAAATTTTTGAGTGTACTCAGAGAAGCAGTTTTTAGACTTCTTTTAAGCGATAATTGAATCTGATATTATAATCAAAAGAATAAAGTCTGGGACAACTGTTTTTCATATTTTGAACAGAAGGTTATTAGTTGATTTTCCCCAACAAGACTTTTCTGAGGTCTCTTTTAAAGGTACTTGGCAATAAATCGTAAATAAGTAGAATAAATGAGAACATGCTATTTGAAATGAAAAATGGAAAGAGATACCTGATAAGTCAGTTCATAATCTGTTTTTGCTTGAAATCTCTAGATAATCACTCGTTTCTTTCATTGGCATCCTGATGTGCGCGCATAACAACATCATATTAAAGTTACAGCTAACCCAGTGGGTATAGTTGTGGGAAGTAACATCTTAATATGGGAAACGATTTTATCTTTTAGTTTCATTTCTGCTTCTTTGTCATTTTTATTTGACAGTTTTTCTTGACAAAAACTATTTTTAGTGACTACTGGTCTCTAATTTTGTCAAACATTTTATCAATAAGAAGAATGCAGAAAATTGGGTAGAAGCAATTACTTTATGAAGTAAGCTTATTTCTGCTATAAGCTATAGGAAATAAGGCTAGAGAGATCTTCTGTGAATTATTATTCTTTTACTATGGTAAAAAACACAAAACATAAAATTTACCATCTTAATGATTTTTAAGTGTACAGGGCAGTAGTGTTAACTATATTCACATTGTTGTGCAATGGACCTCCAGAACCTTCTCATTTTGAAATACTGAAATTCCATACCCATTAAACATCAATTTCCCCTCTCCTCTCCTCCAGTCCTTGGCAACCACCTTTCTGCTTTCTGTTTCTATGATTTTGACCACTTGAGATAATTCATATGCGAGGAATCATACAGTATTTGTCCTTCTGTGACTGGCTTATTTCACTTACATATGTCCTCGAGGTTCATCCACATTGTAGTATATGACAGAATTTCCCCTTTTTTTAATGCTGCATAATATTCTATTATATGTATATACCACATTTTTTATCCATTTATTTGTTGAGGGACAGTTGGGTTGCCTCCATCCCTTGGCTATTGTTAATAATGCTTCAGTGAACATGGGTATGCAAATAAATCTTAAAGATCCTGCTTCGAATTCTTTTGAATTCAACATATATACTTAGAAGTGGGATTGCTGGATCTTACGGTAATTCTACTCTTAATTTTTTGAGAAACTTCCATACTGTTTTCCATAATGGCTATACTATTTTACATTCCCACCAACAGTGTGTAAGGGTTGTAATTTTTCCACATCCTCACCAACATTTGTTATTTTCTGTTCATTTGATAGTGACAATTCTAATTGGCACGAGGTGATATCTCATGGTGGTTTTGATTTGCATTTCTCTCAGGATTAGTGATGTTGAGCATCTTTTCATAGGCTTGTTGGCTATTTGCCTGTCTTCTTTAGAGAATTGTCTATTCAAGTCCATTGCTCATTTTTAAATCAGGTTATTCAGAGTTTTTTGTTGTTATTGAGTTGTTAAGTTCCTTGTATGTTCTGGATGTTAACTCCTTACAGATACGTGGTTTGAAAATAATTTTTCCCATTATATATGTTGCTTTTTCACTCTCCTTATCGTTTCCTCGGATGAGCAGGAGTTTTTAGTTTGATGTAGTTCATTTGTCTATTTTTTATTTTGCTGCCTATGATTTTGGTATCATATCCAAAAAAAATCATGGCCAAATCCAACATCTTGAGACTTTTTTCCTGTACTTTCTTCTAGAAATTTTATAGCTTTAGATCTTACATTCAATCCATTTTGAGTTAAATTTTGTATATGGTGT
>NW_012140191.1:2895541-2918134 GCF_000956105.1 Propithecus coquereli
GAATGAATAAGAGTTTAAATGTCTTGGCATCAATGAACTTGGCATGTTCAGCACAAATGAATTCAGTGTCACTGGAGTTGAGCAAGGAAAAA
This sequence comes from Propithecus coquereli, assembly GCF_000956105.1. Classification (NCBI taxonomy): domain Eukaryota; kingdom Metazoa; phylum Chordata; class Mammalia; order Primates; family Indriidae; genus Propithecus; species Propithecus coquereli. Next base: position 2,895,634 of record NW_012140191.1, read on the forward strand.
GAATGGTGAGAGTTGAGATCAGAGTGATAAGCAGGGGTCGATTTATGCAGAGCTTTGTAGATCTTGATGAGCAGTTTGAATTTTAAGCATAATTAGAACCCACTGATGGGTTTTAAGCCCTTCCATGGAAATGAAATGGTATCAGCTATATGTTCAATAGGTAGTTTTGACTGTTGAACAGAGAATGAAGGCAGGGACGTACAGTGGAAGCAGTTGGAGCTGATGGCTTAGATGAGGTTAGGCTTCTGCTTTGGGTCCATAGATCTTACAAGGTGACAGGTTGCCCAAATAACATACAGCAAAATCAATGAATGGAAAAAGCAAGGAGCATATGTGATTTATTGAGCATACCAATGTTTTACTAAATGAATTTCATGACTTCCTTTTGAGTTAAACTTTTGGATATTCCATCCTGAAGGTGATATGTTAATAAAAATAATTATCAAATTTATTTTTATACGAAGATAAGAGAAGGAAAATCCATTTAAAACAGACAAAAAGACTTGTACTACTTTGTGGGTAGGTGAGTTATATTTTCCATGTAAAATGACTGAAAAATATATTTTTACAGGAAATTGATCTAATTGAAATTATTGTTAGGCACTGTAAATATGTTTGGTTCATGCCGCAGTTCCCAGGAATTTATAAATGGGTTCTGAATGTTGTTCAGGCACCAGAAAATAAACCTCCAAGCTATTTACTACCTCCATGATATATAAAGTTTGCAGTTTTGATTTTGTGTGATTATGTTCAGCAATGGTGACCTTTAGAGGCAACAATATTGAAGTGTAATGAGGAGATGTTTGATCACTGGTATACAATGAAGAGTTGGTGCTACTTCTCCATTTCTTCCTGGAATTCGTGAAATTCAACTGACAGGCTTTAACCTTTAGACTGCTGAAGTTATAAAATGTATAGGGATTTGGGTTGTTTATACAACACGTTAGATATATGAAATTTTTAGACACTGCAGCTTCCTTTATCATCAGGTAAAATGATTTTGTATATTTAATAATATGAGTCACTGGTAACCATGACAGGCTGCACTCAGGTATATCCTAAAGTATATGAAATGTAGGTTGATGAAAATAGAAGTGAGGCCATCAAGACAAATAATAGAAAGTGGGCATTCTCCCCAGACCATGCATTTTCAAAATAGATGCATAAGGCTCCTCTATTTCTGTTTCCTTTTCATCCAGGACAGCATAGAAACTAATATGAGATAATCTGTGTGTCTTGCTTGCTTGCTAAAAATTTCATTGAACTCAAGAATGTTTTAAATAAAGCAAAGGTAAGGGTGAGGTGCTGATGGATTAGAGGCTGTGATCTTCAGATGGAATTGCATTTGGAGGTGTAACTGGTGGTGAGGATGCTGGTAAAGGAGAAGGGAGATCTGTGAGAACAGAAGCTCAAGATCTGTGGCCCCAATGAGGTTTGCATGGTTCATAACAGGGCAAGCAGTTTGTAACGAATTATTCCTAATTCTTGTTTAGAAGTCATTTTACTAAATCACTCATTTCTTGGCTGATGCTGCAGAATAATTGACAACATAACCAGCCTGTCCTGAGTAACTATAGGATTTTGATTCTCTTGTTAGGAATTAATAGAGTACAACCGTCCTCAGTATTTGTGGGGGATTGGTTCCAGGACCTCCCCTGGATACCAAAATCCTCAAATGCTAAAGTGCCTGATACAAAATGGTGTAGTATTTGCCTATAACCTACACACATCCTCCTGTATACTTTAAATCATCTCTAGGTTACTTATAATAGCTAATATAATGTAAATACTATGTAAATAGTTGTATTGTTTAGGGAGTCATGACAAGAAGAAAAGTCCATTCAAGTTCAGTAAAGGTACATTTTTTTAAAAAAATATTTTCAATTTGCACCTGGTTGAACCACAACAGAACCCACTGATATGGAGGGCCAACTGTATAGGACAAGTGTGTCCCATTTCTAAGTAAGTTCATGATTAGAAGCATATGTATTAGTAATAGGAAATTAATCTGTAGGGGGAAAAAACTTATCCTAGATATTAGTTTAAAGACACACATATAAAGCTGGGCACTGTGACTCATACCTGTAGTCCTAGATACTTGGGAGCCTGAGGCAAGAGGATCGCTTGAGCCCAGGAGTTTGAGGCTGTAGTGAGCTATGATTGTGCCACTATACTCTAGCCTCTGTGACAGAGACTATGTCTCTAAAAAAAAATTTTTAAAAACCCACACATACATATAAAAGAAATAAATGATTAGAGAATTAAATACACAAACTATTTCTGGGCATTCGCGGAAGTAAGAAGTTTCCACCAAAATGGAATGTTCATGCTTCTTGCCTAGTTAATGGCGCCATGGTAATAAAACATGTTTGTTAAATGCTGAGTTACATGTGACAATTCCAGATATGAGTCAACTATCATGGTCATTGTCTTCTATGAACTGATTCTTTCGAGAACAAATTAAAGTCATAGTTACTTCGTAATTACGTAAAAGAGATGGGGAAATGTCAAAATTATATTCAATACTAGTGAGAACAGGAGCAGATCTAAGGGCTTCCATGTGGTATGACAATATCATGAGGCCTGACTCAAGGTGATTCTGTCAGAATTTGTTGAAGAAGGGCAACAAAAAGGCACCACAGGATGCTGAAACCCATTCCATGACACTCTACATGATAAAAGTTTCAAATTCAGTATCTTTGGAGCTTCAATTTCTGAGCCTTTTATAATATCACTAGAAATTATTTTATACATTCACATTTTTGTGATCTCAATGAGATATAACCTAGAAATGTTAAAAGTCACATCATTACTATTTTAGAGCTCAGTGATTTATTTTATTTATAATCATGGTAGGTGAAATAATCTTGTTTCTTTATTATTTTTAATTAATATTTATGGAGTATTTAGTATATACCAAGCACTTTACATACATTATTTTATTTCATCCTCACATTAGCCAATGAGATATATTCTTTTATTATTTCACTTTATAGATGAGGAAACTGAGGAATTTAGAGGTTAAATATTTACGCAAGGTCATCAGGCTTGTGTGTGGTGGTGAAGGGATTTTTACTCAGGCTGTCTGATTTCAGTGCCTGTACTCTTAGCCACTATGCTATATTACTAAGAAGGCAATTATTAATAAGTAATTTATTAACTTGGGTTGCTATAACAAAATACTGCATACTAGGTAGCTTAAACAAAAGTTTATTTGCTCACAGTTCTGGAGACAAGAAATCCAAGATCAAGTTGCCATCAGGGTTGGTGTCTGGTGAGGGCTCTCCCCTTGGGTTGAAGAGGGCTGCCTCCTCACCGTGTGCTCACATGTGGTATTCTTTGTGCAAGGAGAGAGAGCAAGTGAGGTCTCTGGTGTCTCTTCTTACAAGGACACTAATCCTACTGAATCAGGGCCCTACCCTTATGACCTTATTTAACTTTAATTACTTCCTCAGAGACCACATCTCCAAATGTAGCCACACTGGAAATTAGGGCTTCAATGTATGAATTTTGGGAAGGACACAAAAACTCAGTTGATAACAAATAATATCTCCTTAATTCTTGTGAAAGAGCTATTCTCCAAATTATTACATCTTGGTCTATTGTGTAAGATGGCCATTTGCCCATGTTTTTTTTTGTTTCCTTACACTCACATGGAGGCTGATTCTAACTCTCATCCACCTTTTCCCTCCAGAGAGCATTTCCACTGTCCTGGGCTCAGAGCCCTACCTGCTGATTGCTGGGGTGACTATGACCATGTGATCTTCTTCTCAACCAGTGCAGCTCCATATGTCCTTTCCTGCGTGGAGCAAGAGGAAATGCGGAGCCCTAAGGACTCTTTTCACCTATTTTCCTTTATCTTTCCACTTCTTACAGTTTTGATACTTGTACTTCAGATAGTTTCTGATATGTGCTCAACAGTAAGCCATTTTCACTTTCCTTGTGTCCCTTTCTGTATATTTATTTATTTCTATTTCAGCATATTATGGGGGTACAAATGTTTAGGTTACCTGTATTGCCTTTGCCCCTCGAATCAGAGCTTCAAGCGTGTCCATCCCCCAGACGGTGCGTACCACACCCGTTAGGTGTGTATCTGTCACATCATCCCTCAGCTTATGTCAATCATGACATCCTATTAGGTGAAAAAAAGGTGCCAGAGTATATAAAACATAAGTCAAAAATAAAACTATTTAGTGCTCTTAATAGCTAATTACAGAAAGTAATCCTTTATCAATTAAAAATGGGTAATCATTTTCTTAGGATATTAATTTGTAGAAACTAAGATTTTTTTTGTATATATCAACAAAAGATATAAACGTATGTATCTTTATATAGATTAAATGTTTTTGAATTTTATATAATATCTTTGCTAAATTAAGAAAAGAGCTATAACCATGCCACGGTAGCCATTTTATATAAACTCCTCTAAATCATTTTCAGGGCTTTAAAGAATTGAGCAAAGATGCTATCTCATGGGTAAGTTGTTGTCATTCATCAGAAAAGTAAATGAAAGATCTAAAAGAAAGAGAATACATATTTTTTCTCCACTTAGAAAGAAAAATATTATTATGGCTTTTATGGGCCAACGATTGTATCCTTGAGTTTTTTTGGTTGACCTCCATTATCCACTTGAAAATCTCCATGTTCAATAAAAAGAACAATAACCAGTGTGCTTAAATGCAGACATGATTTAACTACTTCAACTGATCTTTATTATTTTATAGACAAATGTGTTTTAATGACACTGCAATAGACTGAATGTCTATGTCCTTCCCAAATTCTTGTGTTGAAATCCTAACCCCGAAGGTGATGGTAGTAGGAGGCGGAGCCTTTGGTAGGTGATTAGGTCATGAAGGCAGAGGCTTTGTGAATGAGATTAGTGCCCTCGCAAAGGAGGCCCCAGAGCTCATTGGCACCTCCTACCGTGTGAGATTACAGAGAAAAGACAATCATCAGTGAACCAGGAAGTGGGATCCTCACTCCACATAAAATTTGCTGGAGTCCTGTTCTTGGATTCCCTAGACTCCACAACTGTGAGAAATAAATTTCTGTTGTTAAAAATCATCCGGTTTATGGCATTTTTGTTACAGCACACAAAACGGACTCATATTTAATGGAAACATTAAATTATTATTCTAGTTTTAGAGAATATTGCCAAACCTCATGCTGTCATTCATATATTATATGACTTTTTTAGCGTTGGAATGGTGAGAATTCCTTTCAGCTTCTAGTAGTACCTCTGTAACAATCAGGAAAAAAGAAAAAAAAAAACATAACATTTATTTCCTGCCTTCCACTTTATTCCCACCTAAGATATTACCTTAAATTATTCTACCATCAAAGACTTTAAATGCAAAAAAGGAAATCATACTGGAAGTTTCGACTGTCAACTTTGGCATAGGAGATCTTTAATAAAACCTTCATGTCAAGATTAGTGAAACAACTGACAAAATCACTGGTCTGAAGTTGCAAACAAAGTATTAATCAAGGCAGCCCCACTGTGGCTTAATAATCGCAATGACAGACACTTCTTGGCAATCAAGGATTCTCTGATGATCATCTAATCAAACAGTACTGATTCCATCTCACCATCGTTTTGGTTGAATAACAGAGAAGAGGACTTATCCATAACCTAACGGCATTGAATAGTACCTTGAAAATCAAAGGAAAGTGCAAAACAAAATCGTTCTAACTTTGGATTGTGGTATCAAGTAGCAGTAAATAAAATAAATTGAATAACAACTTTTGCAGAGCAGAGAAGTCTCAAAATTTCCTTGGTCCGAGAATACATTAAAATGACAACATTGAAGAAGTTCAGGCATATCGGAGCCTGCAATCTGACTCCCTCCCCCTTGTGAAGGTGTGGGTATTTATTTGGTTAATTTCTAATGATCATCCGTAATAACTTACAAAAGAGTTTGAATAATGAAACAATGTAAAAAGAAATTTGGTTCCAAAAATAAGCTTTTGTAAGACAGAAAATGTCTTAAAAACCTGCAGTATTTAGAGGCTTAATTAGTGTACTGGGTCATTATGACATCTAGCTCGTTTCATTACCCTCCTAATGTATTATTAGTTGGCAGTTAAATACTGTCTGCTGGGACCTAAGAGTTTTTCCTCTTGTCTTTCTGGTCATACTTATTGCCTAGGCCGACAGCTTACCTGTAGTGAGGAAGAAATGGAACACCAATTAGAAAGCTTTCAGCCCAGCACCCATGGAAAAGCCAAAAGCTGATAAAGGTCAGCATGAAATTTGAATGACAGGGCTAAAGTCTTTTACTCATAATTTTGTGTTTGCAATAGAATTCAGAGCAATTCACAGCCTTAAAGGCCTTAAGTGAGAACAGCAATTAATTGTAATGAATAATCTGACAAATCTGGTTGACATATGGCTGCTAATGCCCTCCTTTCTAGTGGGAGCAGTGGAGGGATTAGATTAACTCAAATGAAATCTGGGACCGCCATGCCATCTGCATGTTCAGTAGGAAACGGTACACGTTAAATGGTGAGTGGGTAGATATCTGTCTTGTACTCATCTCTCTCTGAGCCCTTGGCAGATCTGGGAATAGCAGTTTTATTACCACACCAGCTGCCTGTCAATAGAGTAATACGGGAAAGGCATAGAGTACAACCTAGAAAGCTAATATACCACGAAGCTGTTAAAAATTAACTAGATACAATTAACATGGATTTCTAAATTTCTCTGTTTATACAATGCATATTTATATTTTGATTTTAGGTTCGCCCTGTTGAATATTCACTAATTAAACAATATCATTTCCATCTGCACTATTTATATGTTCTACCTAGAGATACAAGTGGCAGACAGAGACTGAATTTCCTATGTCCCTATAAGTTAATAAAACTAACTTTCACTTTTTCATTATTTTGAGGGTCAGATAGACAATGATTAAATAAAATCCACAGATAATCCCTAAACTCATTTAGAAAGTCCCTCCTCTTCTCTTCGAATCCACACTCTCACTTTTTTTTTTTTTTAACTCCAAAGTTAACAAGTAGTGAATTAGAGTGAATTAGCTTTTCCCGTCTTTGGCCTTTGTGCTTCCCCTGATGAAGGAGGTAATAATCAGAGATGTGGCCAAAAGCAAGGGAGAGCTCACAAGCATTGTGATCGATTTCCGCAACATCAGATGTTATTGGTTTCTGTGGGGAGAGGAAGACTGCAATGCACACTCATTTCCTCCTACCAGCTTTTAGTATGTTCCATCATAAAGCCAAATTCCTTCTTGATCTGGCTGCTTTGCTGAGTGGAGTTTACTTTATTTTACTTGAATACCTTGTATTACACTCCGAGGCTAAACTGTTATTTGAACAAACAACCAGCACAGACCTTCCCTTTGGGGTGTGAGTTAAATCCCTACCCAACTTGCTTATTTCCACGTAGGCCCGGGTTGCCACTGCCAGTTATTAGTCGCTGGAGAATATAGATCCTCTTTCTCTTTATAGGCTTTTCACTTGATCAAGTTAAATCCATACAAACCTGGTGTGCTTGAAAAGAAAACAAATGAAAATTCTCTTCCCAAGCCTCTTGTCAGTTTCTTAGCGGTTTCTGTGGAGCACAGTGCTGTCTGATACAGGTTAGCTTTTTCTCCTTCCTGTCAAAGCTCCCAAACCATCCCTGTTTCACAGGGGGACAAAACTGAAGCACAAGCCCATTAGCCAATTCACCTTTAATCTCCCTACAAATCGACACTACTCAATAGCACTCACATTTGCCCAAAATGAACATTTCTAATCAAGGATAAAACAAAGAACTCATCTTCCTGCAGGTGAGTCTGGAGAAAAGTCAGAACATTAAAAGGGACAAAATTCCCACTCTGGAAATAGCTCGGATGGCCAGGTTTTAAGACATTCTTGTCAGTGGTGAAGTATGGAGGCAATGGGATGATAGTGGAAAAATCACTGCTTCACTTTAGGAAAACTTAATCTTCACTCAATGTTGTGTGGTCTCAGGCAAGACACTTAACCTCTCTGAGCTTTAGTTTCCTCCTCTTTAAAACGAATTTGTTCAACTGTGTAATATTGCTTTAGAGGCAGATATTTTCTTTTCCTCCTTAACGTGAACCAGGTGGCATTGGGTTGCTTACAACTAATATGGAATTGCCATTTCTACTTTTGCTAAGGGGTCTAATGGCCATCAAAAACTTATTTTAATGTTTTGTAAGTTTTAAATACGTTTAAAGTACAATACCTAGTAATTTGACATATACTGAAAATCAGCCTGGGATCTTAAGAACTTATTTATGCTTATTGAGACCTAAACGTATAGGATTGTAAAGGAATCTCCAACCTCTAAGCAATCTTTTCATCAGCTTCCAAGCAAGATACTACTTAGCAAAGCAGAGAGAAGGAATGCTGCTTCAAAGGCTATTAAAGCCAGAATATTGTACAGACTTTATTGGTAACACCATCCAATGTTTTAAAACCATCCTTAATATGAAGTTTTTTATATCTTAAAGGTAAGGTGAGTCCCTTATTTTTTCTACCCACATGACTAATGAAGATATTATCCATATTGGTTGAACTGTACTATATGTTTATTTAAATATCACTGTAGCTACGTACACTGTCCTTAAAAATTAAGATTTAGAGTACCATATGAAATCTACTCAGAGATCATTTTAAGACTTTTTAAAGCAGCTGTTAGTAGTTGCTAATTAGGCATGTTATGATTGAAAGTTCAATATTTAGGTCAGCATAAAATCTTTGTAATTTTCTTCTCAGCAGGAATAATTTTGGTATAGAATTTGAGATGTATGGACACTTCATGGATAGTGTTCTGAGGTGATGTTTAAAACATTTAATTTAGCCTGGGCATGGAATAAACAAAACAAACACTATCTAGAAAAAACCCGTGTGGACATATAAATGTTTACTGATTAAAAATTAGTGAATATTTTACGTAAAGATTGCAGTTGTTCAAACTACTGATTACATCTATGGTTTCTCTCAGTACTCTGATTTTGGGACCTTTGCACTTGGGCAGAACAATGGTTCTCAAAATCGTGCTCCAGAATCAGTAGCTTCAGCACTACCTGGGAATGTGTTAGAAAGGCAAATTCGCAGCCTCCACCCTCCACCCACTGAAACAGGAACCTGTGTGTGGGGCCAGCAATCTGTGTTTTAACAACCCCCTCCCCCCATTGATTCTGATGTGTTCCCAAGATCGAGAACCACTGCCTTAAAGGGCTCCTCACTGCCAGGGAAGCCACAATTTGCCCAGTCCTAGTCCAAATTCACCTATCTAGAAGGTAGGCAAATGACTTTGTAAAGTTCTTTTCAGGTCTATTATGTATATATTTTTCTGACCTAAATCTCTGCTAGGGATTTGGTTTATTTTATTTAATTTTTCTTTCCTAAGCAACTACAGAGATCAGCTGCTCACCCCCTTTCGCATGTGGAAACCTAGAAAGTTTTACCATTCTGCACTTCCTTCATAGTCATCAATTGTCCCACTTGGGCAAGAACTGTCTTCGTCCTTACATGCAGATGTAGATTTTCTGCCAACCCCATAATCTTTTTGCCTATTCTTCATTTATTTCTTTTATCCCGCTTGGAGAGAAGTTTCCCAAACGTTTTGCCCTTATTTTCAGAAGAACTATATGTGATTTGTCATTTAATTGTGAATCTGATTCTCAGAGACCACCTAACAACAAGTAGAAAGAAATAACTAAAATGGTCAGCCACGATTACCTCTCCCTTTAGTCTATCTCAGCTCACCCTTGTTTTGAAAACACATCCAATAATTCTTTGTTAAATTGAACTGAATCATTTATCCTATATAACCTTTCCTCTCAGGCCATTTTCCCATCTCTCTTTACTTCACTGACCGTTTATATTTTTATTTGAAGGGAGGGTTGCTTTACGATTCTTCTATGATGTCGTTCTATCTCAGGATCATGCTGGATTTAGGAAAATCTACCACTAAAACCAATGCATCGTGATCAAATTTTTATTAACTACAACTCCTTGAATCTCTTTAATAATTCTGTGTCTTATACGGTTTGCTTTTCACTAGTTTTAGGCTGTGGAAATACTCCCAATAAGCTTTCTTCTATTGGGCACAGTTTTGAACATTTTCTCAAGGAGTTAAAATAATACCCCTCTCAAATTGTGTCATTTGCCAATTTAATGAGCCTACCTACTCTTCTTCCACCCAGTTAATTGGTAAAGATGTTAAAGTAGGTGAATCATTGATTGCCTGGGCACAGTCTTCCATGACATTTCTGTACTGTCCTTGGAGTTGTAGAATCAGGATCACATTTTTAAAGGTAATTTTGTGAGAATGTGATCAAGCTTAATAGATTTGTGCATGTTACTTAATACTACCAGTTTTGTCCCACAAAATTACTGGAATCAACCGTTCAGTCTGTTATTTGTTGCTCTTTATGGCGTTGTATTGCTCTTGTGGGGGTTTAATATAGGCTTTTAAAAGTTGTGGCTGTGTATTAGATAACAATTTAGAGAGGTTCCCTATTTTCCTATATACTAAGATACAGAATTTCTTTCTTAATTTCAGTGATTCTTAACCCGTGAGCATTCAAAGATAGAAGCTTGTGCAAAACTGCCGTCTGGTTTTTAATAGTGTTGGATAAAATCCAGTAGACTTTATATGTTTAATGCACAAGCCTATTTTAATAGATGAGTTTGTTTCCTACCACTGAGTTTCCTGCCCCGAATTTTGCGTTCACTGTATTTGTAAAGATGGAGGTGAAAGAAGCTTTATAGTCTTTTTTTTTTTTTTGGTGCCATCTATTATCAACCTCTTTTACCCATTTAATAAAGGAGATACATTTCTTTCATTTTTTTTCCATTTTCCTCCTGAAACCTCCAACTTCACTTGACCCTGCCATAAAGTCCTAGAAAAAGTATATAGAGGTTTGAAAGGCAAGCAGTTTTTACAGCATTCTAATACATTTCAATTTTGCAGCACAATGAATACTGACAGTATAATAGAGACTTTAAAAACAAAGGTAATGCAAACTATGAATGCTGTAAGATTTTTAATTTTTCTAAACTCAGCAGGTGTAGGGAAGCATTTTCTTGCATATTAGGCCTATCAAGTCATTATAAAATTGAAGAATTTAATCTGCCTGCATAATACTTTGGATCCACATCAGATTTTTAAAATGGTATTTAAAAATCTGATTTTTAAAGTAAAATACTGTGTCAGACATTTATGCTTCTTATGACATCTATATATTTAAGTAATATGCTTTAGACTAGTAAGATTTATTAGAAAATCTGACTGCGACTTATAAAGTTAATTTTTTTCTTCAATGGCTATAATAAACTTACCAGATCAAAAAACTGCATCCTTTTATTTTAATAACTGTCACCTGGGTTAAGAATTATGCTTAGTTTAAAAAATGCAAACAATACTACTACTTCTAAATTTATTTTGTTAATGAAGCCACTACATAAATTTAGCACTTTTTTTTTTATTAATTGCTCACACTGAAAAGGGCTAAATTCAGAATAACTCTCTGTTTCAAAGACCTAATTGCCAAGGACCTAGCCTTAATATTAACTAGGATAATTATTATGCAAAGCATACCCACCCAGAATGTTTGCATAGCTATCACAAGCGCTTTCATAAATGATGCTTTAATTAGTCTTAATTAGAATTTGTTTAAGTCAGCAGGGAATGCAGGGCCCGTGAAATGATGTATGTAATAAGCATCAGGCTCACTTTTTACTTGGGGAATAGAGCTGACAAAATCACATCACGTTAAATTGATTCAGTCAGAATTAAAATTCTTATGGTATTAATTAAATGGAGGATCTCATTAGCAGGCTGCAGGGTGACGGAACGACTCTTTGGCGACCAGATGTGAGGGAAGAAGCATGGAAGGAGAGTACCATTAGACCAAAAAGTCATCTTCTCTTAGATATAGACATGATGACATTCAGCTTGGTCCAAAGTTGTCCAACTATAAATATTATTAAGATACCAGGAACTCATAGCAATTTTTTTTTTTTAGGTCATTTGACTTCAAGCTTCTGCACCACTGTAAAAAATTCTGAGTATTCAGAAACATTTTTATTTGATAGACAAACTCAGTAAACTTGGGAACCAATAAATAATTAAAATGCATACATATTTTTAATGGATGTGAAATTCATTGAGAAGTTTTATACCTAAGATTCTTTCTTCATTTTTTATCTATATTTTTTCTTATTGATTTCAAGGATAACAGAAAAACATAACTTCTCTTTGTCAGAAAAATAATAGGGTCTCGATTAATGTATTCACATAGCCACTGGTGATTTTTCTTCTTTCTGCTGTTTGGTAAGGAAAGAAGGCACACTTTTTGTTATTTATAAAACAATTTGAGTTTGCAAGTCTAGTCATGGATGGATGGTATTTACTTCCAATTAACATATGTTTTGTGAATGACGAGGGGCATATTTGGTGGCTGGGTACATTTTTGGTCAATATTAACAATTTAGGGCTTAGGCTTCATTCCTTCTAGCATTTGTAAAAATGAATATTTTTCTTATAAATGCTGAATGAATAGAAAAATACGAAGGCTAAACCTTTCTATTAAAAGACACTAAGTGAGACAGCTAATATTTAACCATGGAGGAAGTGAGTCTTATTTTCCATAGGAAAACATAAGCTTTTGGAACACACAGCCAAATCTTAAAAAAAAAAAAAAAAGAGAGTTAATTTAATAGTTGGTGGAATTTAAAAGTTGTCCCTACTCACAATGTATCACAAATAAATAAGTTAGTAAATAAAAGTCCAATATCTACTGTAGGATACCACATATTGGGGAAAATTTCCTTGGGTTTTGATTTTCTTTATTTTAAAAATGGATAGTAGGTTACTTCCACATTTTAATTGTGGAAAACAACATTAAAGGACATTGTAGACTCTGGGCAAACTGCTTCTTAGGAAGAGGTACATCCTTGCTTCCAGCTGTGACTCAGTTTTAAACTGAGTTTAAGTCTCAAACATCAGTTTCCTCTCTCTACTAATTTTTATTTTTATTGAAGTAATTTCATGTTATGTCCTTTTCTGCTCCATTTATGCTTTTTATCCTCAAAATGAGGTATCAAGATTTAAAGGCACAATACAGGTTGTTAAAAAACAGCTTAAGACTGTCTCATTCCACTTTGAAGTGTTTTGTATGTTTTATATTTTGACTGACTATTTCACCCCTTTCTGACAGGTTGCTGAGAGTTTAAGTAAGATATAACAACAATGACCAGCCATTCAAATCTCAAGAACACTTAAAAAAGTCAAAACACTCTATGCCAATGCCTTTTCAGCAGAATGTAACATATGAAAATACACTTCTGTAGCCATCCACTTTTTTAAAACCTCTCTCTTGAATTGGTTTAACGAGGACAAAAATTGATCTAACATTGGGCCATTTCCTTGACAACATGAAGAAAGAAAATGCAAGTTCATTCCGAGTTGATCCTTTTTGCAAAGATGCTGTTATGCAGAATAAACACGGAGTGCAGTTCTTCTTTAACATTTTCTAACACAAAGTCAAGTGGCTTGTTCTTCAACGGTGTTATGTAGCATATGCCAGATAAACCAACAACCATACTGGTGACAGGGCATTTTGCATATCAGTAACTGAGTAAACACACATACTAAGATGATCTGCAAATGGTCAGCCTTGAAATGAATTCTGTGTTGGATTCTAGGAATTTATATGAGGTCTGCTTGCTTCAACATTCTTCTATAGACTTATTTTGGGCTTTAATTTTTTTTTAAGATGTCCAGAATGATAATCCTAGTTTGGTGCCACAATCAGTCATGAGTGGAAAAAAAACCCCAACACATCCTATTTAGGAAACTGGCTTTCTCGTGGCTATTTTTCTTCTTGAAAAAAACATATTTGTTTTATAACTATGCCTGGAGCCAACTCCTGTTTTCCTTGCCTTTAGCAACAGACAAACCTCTACTGAGGCTTTTTACAGCCTACAGGAGTATAGTAAAAAGGTTACATAAACATTCAGAAAAATAAATTAATAACCCCAAACATTCAAAATATACTGAAGAGGGACAGGCTATGTGGAATGCAATTGTTTCGATTTAGGTAAAGCCTGTTGTCCAATATTCAATTCCATTTGTAAAATTAATAGCTCCTCCAAGAATTGAATGAATTTAAATTTAGAAACATCTCCTTGCTAGCTCTGGAGGAGAGGTGAAGGGTATAGGATTCACAATGATAGAAGCACACATTTGCATATTGGCTCTTCCACTTACTAGCTTTGAGACATTTGGGAGATCATGAAAACTTTGCCTTACATGAAGAAAGAATGCTTATACTACCCCCTTACGCTGTCCTCCATGAGGGCAGGGACTAAATATGTGTATCGTTGCCAGAGCGCCAAATATAATATCACTCAATACATTTTTGTTGAATGAATGAGAATAAATCAAATTACCTTATGTTTGTCATGATAAAAAAAAATAAAGGTTTATTTTTAGCAGCTCCCAGATAATTTCTTGAGAACAGTGTGTGGTAGAGGAGAAGAGAAACACAAGGCACTCACACAATAAGAATTTTTTTTCCAGCAACGGGAGGACCCAAAAAAGTATACCAAGAGTGGATCCAGAAACCTAGAGAGACATGTTGCTTGCTGTAGAATTTTGTGTAACCTAGGCTAGGAACAGCATCGGAGTTCCTGTTATAATATGAGAAAACAATGGAAAATTTGAAATTTTGAGAAATTTGTCTTGCTCATGGAACAAATTTGGGAGTATTTAATTCATTCAAACATTCTCTTCAAAACATTCCTTGGTATAAATTTAATCTTTTAAGATGACATGGCTAAACTCCTTTTCCACAGTAAATTAAATTACAAGACCAAATAACAACCAAACAAAAGATTTTTAGAAAGCCAGGAAGGGGAAAAAATCATGCATGTCTGAATTTTGAAATTATGGCAAATAAGAGTGAGAAAAGGCATTTTGGTTTGGTGGATTAATGCTAAATCAGAAATCATGACATTGTCTGTGTAACCCTAGGTTAAGTCTCTTGTTTGCCACCCCTTCCACTGATGTTAAATGGTCAGGAAAAACCCTTGTGCCTGAAATCCTAGGGATGTTATAAGAGTAATGTGCTGAGACTTTAAATGGCATTTATGTTCTTAGGATAAGGGCCAAAGAAGGCCAGGAACACAAACAATCTATATAAGAGCCTAACCACATTTCAGTAAAGTTTATTAGAAGAGGAGGCTTTTTTATTTCCTGGTACCACAGACCCTACCAGCTGTTGTGTTTTGTGCTTACAGTATTGTAGTCAAAAGTTTTAGGTCTTTTGAATTATTTATTTCTTAACTACCTCCCAAACTGCTCCCTTAAAGTATAATTCTTTCACAGAGAGTTATACACACAGCATCTTTGTGCAACCTGGGAATTTTGTGCCGAACGTCCATCATAATAATGAGTGACTTAATGTTTGATGTTTGACTGCTGACAGCTTTCGAGCCCCACGTCTCCCTTCTCCTTCTGCCCACACCTAGGCAAGCTGATGAGAAAGTCCAAATGTTTTCTCCTTTGGCATCGGTGGGAAGTTCAACCAGGCAAGCTCCAACCGCTGCACGTGGGGATCCTTGCCCAGCCCAGTCCCTTAACCGCCTGTAATAAAACTTGATGGCAAACGCTTTTCCCTGCTCTCTTAAGCCATTTTCAGACTAACCTGTGAGCCAGCCCGGCTCTCCCCAGACAGGTTCATTATGTGAACAATAAGCATGGTACACCTTCTTGGTGTATGTATGGCATTAACAGTCTAGACATCCGAACCAGAGCTTGGGAGTGGGGGATCGAGGGGCCCATCCCCCTCTGCAGGGTGATCATAACACCAATTAAATATGTATCCTTGCCACACACTGTGGTTCATGCTAAAAGATGGAGGATAAGGGTCTGTTTGTTTGTTTATTTTAGCACAATGTGCTTTTTGTCTGTCACTTCTTTTAGATCCTGGATGCCCTGTGGACCAACAGCTCTGTAATAGGCCAAAAAGAACTAGATATTGATATGACTAAGAATATCAACAGCAGGGACAGAGGTTAGCATGCAAACTCGAAGGGCTATCAAGTCCCATTTCTTCAGGGCACAAGTTGATCTCCAGCTGGGATCAGAAATTTTCCCTAGTGGTGTAGCACTGCCTAATTAGCTGCATTAGGGAAGACAGCCTTTCTCTGAGCGCTGGCCACAGTTGGAGACAGGAAACTCACCTACTTCACTGGTAAGGCTGTAACACTTAATTAATTAATGGTTGCAGCATATTTATGATCTTGGAATAAAAGGGCTATAGGAGTGAAAGTATTACTATATTCCTTCCTATTGCTAAGGGGAAACATGAGCTTCTTTGGCAAACTAGTGAATCCAGATTGAAATATATTTTTCCCCAAAGATTGATGAATTACAAATACCTTCAGAGTGTCTTTCCTTTCCATTAATTCTAAAAACTTGGGTCAGTTTTGTAAAATATGACCTATTTTTACTATAGAATTTCATGCTTATGGAAAAAAAAGCTTCAAGGTATAATTACACGTTCATATTATAGCAAAAGCTGTTATTTGCTGTAACAGTGAAGGTGGAGGGAAAAATGAAGAAAGATTCTTAATCCAGTAATGAAAATTCTCATTGTCTGTATAGTCAAGGGCTCAAAGTAATGATGATGTGCCTGAAGGAAATTAGGAGACAGGTCTAACTGAAATTTAACTTAGAATACCTTTTTTTTTTGGTTTTCTATAAAGTAGGTGCAGTGGATAGGAGCAAACAGCTCAACAGAACTACTAGGAAATAAATGTGAGCAGAGATTGAGCCAGAGACTAATAACAAAGGAAAAAAGAGAAATCAAGTCATTAGAAAACACTGAAGGGAGGAGAAATCAGGCAGTGGTTCTGGCACAGGGACATATTAGTGTGATGACAATGAGAAATCCAAATAGAATGATGCATTAGCTTTGAAAAGGTGGATCACTTATGTAGCCTTTCTTTTTATTTAATAGTGACAAGAGAAAAACAGTACTAAAGTTTCCCCCTTTTATGTTCTCCCCCAAATATCTCTGCTATATGAGCCCACCTCCAAATTTCAACTACGCTATGATGGCACGATAAATGCAGAAAGAGAATTTTGTTTTCCACTCACTTTCTTCTCTCTTTTCACCAGAAATATAGCATGGAAAACATATTTACACCAGGCTACTTCACTGGGTTTTAAACTCCCCAAATGGGGAGTTTTAAACTCCCCAAATGGGGACCCCAAATGTGTTGATCTATAGTACGAGGCACAATTGATAAAGACTCAGCAGAAGGCTTTAAAGAAAATGATAGGTACGGAAAGAAAACCATTTTCTAAAGTGTCCAAAGCAATTACCACTTGCACTCTGACCTTGTCAATTTTAGTAAGTAGGAGTAGGGAGGAAATGCCTGAACAAAAGCTCTGCAGAAAGAAGACTTGGGTGAAATAAGGAATTCAGCTAGAGGATAACTGATGATCAAGATGATTTCTGGGTAGCAGGGTGTAGAATATTCCCTCATAACATGGTTTCATAATGCTCATGGTGAATTGGTAGTTCAGGGAGCAGTTAAAGCCTATGTAAGACAATGCTGTTAATTTAAAATAAAAAGGAGATTTCTTGCTCCCTTTTGCATTTTTAAGCCTCTATTTTCATCAAAAAGTGAAAAAAAGTGATATAATAATCTGGCTTATCCAGTCTCCTTTAAGTACACAGGAAAAATTCCAAGTGTAGAGATCCTGTTACAAAGCAAATTACTGACACCTAAAAACATCATCCATTTTTCTCCATAGATTAGATTTTGAATCCTCTCCTATTTATGTTTGCACTTGTCTTAGTCTCTGTGTTTGTCTACATATTGTTCATTATGAAAAAAGTATAAAACATTTGTATATGTAACATATTATGTATTTATGAGAATATCATGGATATGCATACACATATGTCTCTTTGGCCCAGTTAAAATTCAGGAAATGGTTCCTGCATCTTGAACAAAGTATGTATGTTGGAGGTCAATTTTGAAGTTTAGATTCGGCAGACTTTGTATAGTGAGAATTTTCTATGTTTGGAAAAAGAGAGCAAGAAAATACAGTAAAATAACTAACCAACCTACAATTCCATGGGTAACTCCATAAAATTCTCTCAGGCTAATTGGTTAACTTGACCTCTTATTCTTCATACTCACTGTTTGAAAATATTTGGGACTGTACCAACTAATGCCTTATCAGTATTCACTTTTATTGCCAACGCATGTAGGGAAAAGGCAAATCGAAGAGCATAAGGCAAGAAGATTAAAAAGTAGCATAGGCTAGGGCCTATGTTTAACTCTCTTCTTGTCTATGTTTCAAACCTATTAGTATCATTAATTGGGTTAATGTCACCAGAATCTGAGAACTCAATGGTCCTATGCACCATGTGGGTTTTGATGGGAATATGGATCAATACCACGGTGAGGTTATCGTTAGTGTTGAGAAGAACTGAAAATAGGAACATGAGACATTTAGAAGACAAACAAGGGTATAGGGATTCTGATCTTAATAAAACAAAAAAACCGGATGGAGACGGATACTGATCACTGGGTGGTGACTGTTGAAAAAGCAGCCCTTTATGATTGTTCCCTTACTAAGGTTAGGTCTGCAAATAAGAATTACGTAAATAATAAATAATGTACTTTAGGACCCTAAGAGACCCACAGCCATCAATCTATGAATTAATCATTAAATGTTCGTGAAGGCAAGATGCGGTCCTTACCTGCAGGGATATTAGAGTCTAGTAGGGGAGACAAGATACACATGTGAACAGTTAAATTTCTCCAAGGCATTGGCTTTATGTGATAACTTCCAAGTGAACTTGAGATTTTCAAATTAGCTTACGCTAAAATCCATGTATGAATTTCAGTAACTGGGCAACTCCACTCCTTCCTTCCCCGACCCCATGAACAATTTATAAACCTAGCCATCACTCCAGAGAAAGAGGAGAGCCACATGAAAGTCCCCAGAGAGTTGCTCAAATGTGCTCAGGAATTGTCCATTCATGTTTTCTGCTCTAGGTTCTTCATTGATTCTTGTAAGACTCTTAAAAAAAGTTAGTCTTGTCATCTTTTCAGTGGCTGCCAGTGCCTTCCATGAGATTACTCAACCTTTGAACACCATCACTGCTCCTTCTGCTTGGAAGGCCAGGGTTGCACAGCAGTTTGCAGAACAGTGGAGAAGACATGCTCCTTAATTTGTGTCACTCAGTGTCACATCAGCTCCAGAAACTACACTACTTGAATCCTAAGTATCATAAAACCACTCTTAAAAACATCTTGAACTTTTGGTTTTAACTGCTGTAAGGGAGGAGGTTTATGGGACCACATGAACACAAACTCAATGCCATTGCCTTTATGGTTCATGCTGTTTTACATATTTGTCTCCATTCCCCAGGTGCCAGGCACATTCTTTACTTTTTTAATCCAAAATAAAACACCCATGATTATCAAGTATTGCAAAAAGAAATATTGCCTAAGTGGAATGGAGTTGTGTTTCAACCTCTACTCTGCTTCTACTATGCTTCGGGTCTGCGGTGCACCGAGCTGTCATGATACAGTAAAGGAGCTCAGAAGGGTGGAAACTTGCTCTAGCCTAGGGGTGGTAGGACCAGGAAAGGAATAATACGCAGCACTTGACCTTTCTGTGAGGATAGTTAGAGTACTATAAAAGGGAAGAAAAGGGGAGCTCAAAGTGGCTTTCCAGGTAAGAGTGGTGTAGTGAATGCTGGTGTGCCATCTTCATTCCTGCTTCAGGATCCAGAAACTCATTTCCTTGAGTGCTGGGAGAGATGGCTGCTGAAATTCACAGCTCAGTCCTTGTCCAGGAACTGTCCTCAGCCCAACGGACCTGTGACACTGAAGGTTAGGGCAACTTGTACCCAATGACTGGTTAATGTGAAGGTACAAAAACCAGTCTCCTCGATTCATTGTGAGACAACTCTGCAGGCCAGCTCAGGTCTGGAGCTCCCCATGGTTTTGGATGAGGTCTCTGCTGCAGCCACATCACTGTTCAACTTCTCCCCCTGCCCGATCTTGCTTCATCGCTTCCTTACAGATGCTCCCCAAAGACCTTTCCACCAAACTTCTTGCATGCAAATCTCACTCTTACGTCTGTTTCTTGGGAAACCCACTTTAAAAAAATAAGTAATAAAATAAGATTTTTTCAGGGGACAATGAAGTTATCAGACTGGCTAACGGGGAAGTTTAGTTGGGGGTGGTTGTTTGGAATATAAAGCTTAAAAATCAGGTATGTAGGAGGGCCCTTGAATGTCAGGCTGTTGTGTTGGTACTTTATCTAACAGACCACAATCTGCAAATACATGGCACATGAGCTTACAGGAACATCTCCATCCTACACCTGGAGTCAACATCATCACTCAGTAACTGCTCTCCTGTCCGCACAATCCCAGCCTGACTGCAGAATCTTCTCTAGGCAGAGAGTCAGTCTGATTCATGTGCTATGAAGTCTACATTGAAGCCAGCCATACAGTTCTAGAAGCCACCCAATATCATTCTAATTTCTAATAAGGAACCCTTAAACATTGAGACTCAAGACACGCTTGTTAGTCAAGGGTATTTATCCAATAGGCATTTGATATATAAGCTTTAATGTTACCTTGAAGTGAAAATTACAAGCATGGAGAACAGAAGGAATGTATGTAAGTTACCCATTATTAGGGATAGAGATTTCTTTTTGAGAAACATCTCTTTGAGAATGTATCAAAATAGGCATCTTTCTTTAGGCTACTATTTTTTGTAATTTCATTAGATGGGATAACATACATGTAAGATGAATAAATAATATAATTTTTTAAATGTACCAAATGATGATATACAGTTAGACACAAACTATCACATTTCCAGTTTTGATTCTTCTCCAATGTCACCGCCACATTTAATTCTGACATTTTAGTATCACAAATGTCTGTGCAACCTCACTAAACATGTCTTCAGCATGGCCAGTGAGGGTCTGTGTTTTGACCCACAGTGTCACATGTTACTTCTGTGGGGTGACTGTGCACCTTGTTTGTCCAGGATAGTTCCAGATGGTGCCATGTTCCACTTACTTGTTATTAATAGTTCCCCCTCCTGCTCCCCAAAGGGATATCATCAGTCTATCCTTAAATAACTTTTTATTAATGTTTCTGGTATGAATTGAGTTTCAACCAAAGAAATGGAGTAAAAATATTTACAATTGCATTCAAATCTCCATGGCCTAAAAGAGATTTTGTGCTTGGTGAATTTCCATCTTTCTCTGTAGTGAAACTGCAGCTGGAAGCAGAGAAAGTGGTGACAAGGCCAGCAGCCTCTCTCTCAGAGCGTGGGCCATGATTTTATCGTTGTTGCTTTGTATTGCACATGTAGCCTGAAATGCAGAAGGAACCCTGGGTAGACCATCAAGAGGAGCCATTATGAAAGAAAGAGGAAGGAAGGAAGGAAAGAAGGAAGGAAAGAAGGAAGGAAGGAAGGAAGGAAGGAAAGAAGGAAGGAAGGAAAGAAGGAAGGAAAGAAGGAAGGAAGGAAGGAAGGAAGGAAGGAAGGAAGGAAGGAAGGAAGGAAGACTCCTCCTTATCAGAAAAAGCCCAAGAAGTGTGTTTGGGGGTGGCTGGTGTGGTTGCATGTATATGAGAGAGAAAAGAGAGAGAGACACAGAGAGAGAGAGAGAAAGAGGAAGGGAGGGAGGAAGAGGGAGGGAGGGAGATCACAATTTTTCTCATGTAGAAACACAGTCTTTGAAATGTTTCCACCTATCCTCAAAATGTCGTTTGAAAAAAGGGACCAGCAACATATCCAGTGAAGCTTAAACAAACCTTTTGCCTTTGAGTCAAATTTCATACAGAACTTTATTTTACATTTTTTTATATTGTTAGGGTCCTCCATGATTTCCTACATTAAATATCCCATTTTTTCCAATGTAAGTATTATTACTACCTTGTTTATTTTAATCGCAACCAAGAAAATGAAAGTAAGTCCAAACCTAGGTGCAAAGAGATGTGATTAGAATTTTTAAACTAAAAATCTTTTACTTTTCACTTTTAATATGTACCATTTTGATAAATGTGATGATTCAGTTTTAGGTCTTAACAAAGGAGAACAAACAAATAATGATAAAGGGAGAATTATTAATACTACTGGCAGACAAAATTGTCAGTAAACAGGTCAAAACCCATAGCATTTTGGGATACCTTAGTGTAGAGTCAAAAGTCCCGATATACTTAGTGGACCTTGGGGGCATCCTTGTATGACAACATCAAATGGTAAACACTATCAATATTGACAGTGATGAGGACTCGAAGAAAGATTCAATTACATTATCTCTATTCTGCTTAAGAAGGCAGAAATTTTAAGATATTTTAGATAAATGTAAACAAATTTATTAAAGTAAAGAAAAGCAATTTGGTACTCAAAAACACAAATATTCATTGGTATCTGGAAAATACACTAAAAGAGAAAG